>NC_000068.7:11942500-12067500 GCF_000001635.26 Mus musculus
GTTTTGAATTAGGATCCTTTTGCATTTTGTATTTTCTTTGACTGTTGTGTCAATGTTCTCTATGGAATCTTCTGCACCTGAGATTCTCTCTTCCATTTCTTGTATTCTGTTGCTGATGCTCGCATCTATGGTTCCAGATCTCTTTCCTAGGGTTTCTATCTCCAGCGTTGCCTCGCTTTGGGTTTTCTTTATTGTGTCTACTTCCCCTTTTAGTTCTTGTATGGTTTTGTTCATTTCCATCACCTGTTTGGATGTGTTTTCCTGTTTTTCTTTAATGATTTCTACCTGTTTGGCTGTGTTTTCCTGCTTTTCTTTAAGGGCCTGTAACTCTTTAGCAGTGCTCTCCTGTAATTCTTTAAGTGACTTATGAAAGTCCTTCTTGATGTCCTCTATCATCATCATGAGAAATGTTTTTAAATCTGGGTCTAGATTTTTGGTTGTGTTGGGGTGCCCAGGACTAGGTGGGGTGGGAGTGCTGCGTTCTGATGATGGTGAGTGGTCTTGATTTTTGTTAGTAGGATTCTTACGTTTGCCTTTCGCCATCTGGTAATCTCTGAAGCTAGCTGTTTTAGTTGTCACTGTTAAGAGCTTGTTCTTCAGGTGTCTCTGTTAGCCTCTATAAGCAGACCTGTTGGTTAGCACTCTCCTTAGTTTCAGTGGGCAGAGTATTCTCTGCAGGCAAGCTCTCTTCTTGCAGGGCAGGTACCCAGATATCTGGTGTTCGAACCAGACTCCTGGCAGAAGTTGTGTTCCACACACTAGAGGTCTTAGGATCTCCTGTGGAATCCTGTGTGGGCCCTTGCGGGTGTCAGGCGACTCTGCTGGCAAGGTAGCCCGGGGCTCGAGTCGAGCGGAAGGGGTTTGTGCCCCAGATCAGGACCGGGTAACCTGCTTCCCTATGTACAGCAGTCTCAGGTTGCGCGCGATTGGATTGGGGCAGGCGCTGTGTTCCACTCACCAGAGGTCTTAGGATCCCGTGGGGAGTCCCGTGTGGGCCCTTGCGGGTGTTGGGCAAGACTCTGCTGGCAAGGTAGCCCGGGGCTCGAGTCAAGCGGAAGGGACTTGTGCCCCAGATCAGGCCCGGATAGCCTGCTTCCCTATGTACCGCAGTCTCAGGTTCCGTGCGATTCGTGATCTATCTCTTTTACAAAGCCTTCTAGTGTCTTGGTGGAGACTTTCAAGCCACACTGCCTCAGGAGTGACCGTAAGGCGGTCACCACAGAGTGGGAGGCTCCCATGCTATCTTCTTGCCTTTTTTCTAACCTTGCCTGACCTCGACTGAACACTAGTTAGCAATTCCTCCTGTGGAAAATGTACGCAATCTAAAGAAAAAGACCAAGCCCTGTGAAAAGGAACAGAAAGGCTTCTAACGCTGGAGAAAGTTCAAGGCCATACCTTGCAGAGCTGTATTGTCCCATAGTTCTGAATCTGCCCTGTGAAATGGGCAGCTTGGTGATGATATATTCTCAGGTTTCGGCACCACTTTGTCCTTGTAACGTTTCGCCAGCAAAACACACTCAGACAACCAGATCCGTCTATGGCAAAGCTTTATTGCTTACTTCTCAGGAAGAACCCGAACCCGGAATAAGGAGCTGCTTAAATACCCCTCTGTGTGACATGTCAGCTCCTGATTAGCTGCTCACTCATCACCCCACTGCTACGCCCTGAGATGGGCAGTGACTTGGCACGAATTTACTCCAGCAGCTGCGCACATTGCTTGTTTACTAGTTAGGCACTGAGGAAGCCAGCGCCATCTTGTAATGGCGATTGCTCACGGCTCTCCACATGTAATTATTTTCTGTGTGTTCTTGAATGTAGTTATCCTCCTTGTGTGAGAGTTTTTCTTCTTGTATTTTTTATAGGACTGGATTTGTGGATAAACATTGTTTGAATTTGAATTGGTCTTCAAATATCTTGTTTCCTCTGTCTATGGTGATTGGTAATTTGGCTGGGTAGAATAGTCTAGGGAGGCTTTTTTGAGGCGTTGCACGGTACCTGACCTTGCCCTTCTACAGCTTTTAGAGTGTCTCTTGACACATTTTGTGTAAATCTGATAGGTCTGGGTCTTGTAGGTGAGAATCTTTCTGTTATTCTATTCCTACTATTCTTAGGTTAGGTCTTTTAATGGTATACCAGATTTCCAGGATGTTTTGTGTCAGGAAATTTTTAGATTTAACATTTTCTTTGACTGAAATCTTTCTTTCTTTTTAAAGTTTAATTTTATTTGTAATTCATTTTTTATACTCCATATTCCATTCCCTGTCCCTCCCCATCCACCCCCTGACTGCTCAACATCCCACACCTCCTCCCCACCCCACTCCTCTTGGATGTCCCTACTTCACACCACAACTGACCTCTATACTCTCTGGGGCATCCAGTCTCTTGAGGGGTAGATGCAACATCTGTGAATGAACACAGACATGGAAGTCCTCTACTCTATGTGTGTTGGGGGCCTCATATCAGCTGGTGTATGCTTTCTGATTGGTGGTTCAGTGTTTGAAAGATCTGGAGTTGGGTCTGTAGGGAGATTATAAGACTTTAGAGAATTTGAGGGCAGTGACAATTAGGATCAGTTTTCAATGCCTTTTAATAAAAAGTAAAAATGTGTAACATATATCATTGTTAGACACTGAAATTATAAATAGTATAAACATGTTATGTTTTCTAAAACTTTCTGTACATCTATGATAATTAAATGATTTATTCAATCTCATGCCAATATAATAATTAAGTATATGACTGATGGGAAAAACAAATCACTTTTGAATTGTTTTAACTAATTACACTCATTTAAGCTTGAAATTGTTAGGATGGGTATTTTCTGAAATATTTTAGTGGTAAATGGCTCCCAAAATTATATTTTAACAATTGCTTTAAGAAGAAGTGGGATTTCCCATTAAACAATATTTTACCAGTCAAAATATTTCAGAGAATACCCATCCTAACAATTTCAAGCTTAAATTAGTGTAATTAGTTCAAACAATTCAAAGGTGATTTGTTTTTCCCATCAGTCATATACTTTTTTATTATATTGGTATAACATTGAATAAATCATTTTAGTTATCACAGATGTACAGAAAGTTTTAGAAAACTTAACATGTTTATACTATTGATAATTTCAGTGTCTAACAATGTATATGTTGCACATTTTTATTTTTATTAAAAAGCATTGAAAACTGATCCTAATTTTAACCACTCTCAAATTTGCAAGGTCTTATCCACTCCCTAAAGACCCAACTCCATGCCTTTTCTTTCTATTTCTTTGTGAAAGGCAAGCAACAAAGCAGACCAAGAAGCATACACACACACATTCACAAAGTCAGAAACCACACCTACAAGCAAAAATCAATAGGACAAAAAGTATGTCTAAACTGCCTGAGCAGCCTCATATCCCACCTGGACCTCCATTCTCCTGCCACCTGTCTGCCCACCTCCTTCGTATCTGCTGAGCCTGAACCATACAGGTAAGATTCCTTTCTCCCACCCATCTCTTCTGCTTTCAGCATCCGCTGGAGCAAGCTCAGCTGCTTTGAGCAGCCTGTTATCCCAGGGGAACCTCCATTACTCCCCCATTCTCTCTGTACATCTTCAATAGATCTGCAGTTACTTAACCACACAGACCTACAGATCTGGAACCATACAATTCAAGAATATCAATCAGAGGCCTACTATACCAGGACTACTGAGTTTAAGCCCCCCAATACCTACTATAAAAGATACCTCAAGGGAACAAAGTCATACTAATGGATAGCAGCCATCAAAAGAACATAATTAACAAGAGTCAGGCCAATATGACACCTTGAGAGCACAGATACCCTTCTACAGCAAGCCCTGGATAGCTTACCACAACTGAAGGACGAGAAAACGACCTTTGATTCAATCATATAGAAATGGTAGAGGCCATTATAGAGAAAATGAATAAATCCCATAAAGAAATATACAAACTACAACCCAACAGGTGGAGGTCTTTAAAGACGAAACAACAACAAAAAAACCTTTAAAAAATATACAGGGAAATACAACTAAACAGGTGAAAGAAAGAAATAAAACTCTACAAGCTCTGAAAGTGGAAATACACAAGGAAAACACAAACTGTTGGAATCCTGGAGGTAGAAAACCTAGGGAAAAGAAGAGGAACAAGGGATAAAAACCAACAGAATACAGGAGATGAAAGAAAGAATCTCAGACATAGAAAATACAATAGAAGAAATAAATCCCATCCCACAGTCACACCTCTGACCCCTAATGGTCTCTGTCTGAAAGAATTACAGGGATGGAAATGGAGAGGATCCTGAGGAAAAGAAGGTCCAGCAACAGGCCCAAAGTGTGATTCAACTCAAATGGAGGTCCCAAGGCCTTACCCTATTACTGAGGCTATAGAATACTCACAAAAAGGGACCTATCATGACTGCCCTCTGAAAGACCCAACAAGCAGCTGAAAGAGTCAGATGCAGATATTCGCAGTCAACCAAGGGACAGAAGCAGCTGGCCCCTGTTTTTTAATTAGGGAAGGCTAATTGAAGCTGAGGAGAAGGGCAATTCTGTAGGAGGACCAGCAGTCTTAATTAATTTGGACCCATGAGATCTTTCAAACACTGGATCACCAATCAGACAGCATACACCAGCTGATATGAGGCCCTCAACACACATAGAGTAGAGAACTTTCAGGTCTGTGTTCATTCACAGATGATGCATCTAACCCTCAAGAGACTGCATGCCCTGGAGAGTATAAAGGTCAGATGAGCTGGGGAATGGGGTTATCCACGTGGAGATGGGGTGGGGTGGGGAGGAGATGTGTGATGTGGAGCAGTCAGAGGGTGGATGGGGAGGGGTCAGGAATGGAATATGGAGTGTAAAACAATTGATTTACAATAAAATTTAATTTAAAAAAGAAAGAAAGAAATCAGTCAAAGAAAATGTTAAATCTAAAAATTTCCTGTCACAAAACATCCCGGAAATCTGGGATACCATTTAAAGATCTAACCTAAGAATAGTAGGAATAGAATAAGAGGAAGGTTCTCATCTCCAAAACCCAAACCTATCAGATTTACACAAAACTTCTCAAGAGACACTCTAAAAGCTGTAGAAGGGCAAGGTCAGGTACCGTGCAACGCCTCAAAAAAGCCTACCTAGACTATTCTACCCAGCAAAACTCTCAATCACCATAGACAGAGGAAACAAGATATTTGAAGACAAATTCAAATTCAAACAATATTTATTCACAAATCCAGTCCTATAAAAAATACAAGAAGAAAAACTCTCATGCAAGGAGGATAACTACATTCAAGAACACACAGAAAATAAATAATTACATGCCAGCAAAAACAAGGGAAGCCCATACAACTACACAAACACTAACAGCACCACCATCAATATAACAGGAAATAAAAATAACTGGTTATTAATATCTCTCAACATCAATGGACTCATTGCCTCAATAAGAAAACAGAGGCTAAAAGAAGTGATGCAAAAAGAGATCCATCATTTTGCTGCATACAAGAAACAAATCTCAGCGATAAAGGCAGCTATTACCTCAGAGTGAAGGGCTGGAACAAAGCTTTCCAAGCAAACATACCTAAAAAGCAAGCTGGAGTATCCATTATAGTATATAATAAAATAGACTTTCAACCAAAACCACCCAGAGAGTCAGAGGAAGGCCCTTCACACTAATGAATGGAAAAGAAAATCTACCAGGTAGATATCTCAATTCTGAACAGGTGTGCCCCAAGCACATGAGTACACACATGTGAAAAACAAACACCGCTAAAGCTTAAATCCCACACCAAACCCCACAAATCAACAGTGGGAAACTTCAGCACCCTAATCTCAGGAATGGAAAGGTCATCAAGACAGAAATTAAACATGGAAATCATGAAATTAACAGATGATAGGAATCAAATGGATCTAACAGGCATCTACACAACCTTTCACCAAAAACACAAAAGAATATTTTTAATCCCAGCACTTTGTGGAACCTTCTCAAAAATTGGTGTTATGATCAGGCAGAAAGGAAACCTCAACAGATCCAAGAAGAATGAACTAAACCCTCGAAACGTATTAGATCTCCATGGATTAAGGCTGGACTTTAACAACAGAAATATGAGAAAGCTCAAATATTCATTGAAAATGAAGAACTCTCTACTCAATGATCACTTGGTCAAGGAGGAAATAAAAGAGGAAATTAAAGACTCGTCTGCTTTTTCTTCTCTTTCTTCTCCCTCTCCTTTTTCTCTTTTTCCTCTTCTCTGCCCTTCTACCCACTTTGTCGCCCCTCTACTTCTGCACAATAAAACTCTCTCACATGGAAAAAAAAACTCGCCCAAATTCAGTGAAAATGAAGGCACAACATATCCAAACATATGGGACACAATGAAAGCAGTGCTAAGAGGAAAGCTCATAACACTAAATGCCTTCATTTAAAAAAAAAGAGAAAAGAAAAAGAAAGAAAGAAAAAACCTGGAAATATCACATAATAATATCTTAAGTACATACCTGATGATGGAGAAGAAAAGGAAGCAGACATTTCCAGTTAGCACCAGCTCTGGGACATGTTGGGCTCGAACTCAGCAGACAGTCCCACATTCCCCAGAGGACTCCCAACACCACAGGCACCCTAGCACACCCAGGATCTTAGGATCACTGGTGAGTGGAACACAACATCTCTTCCAAACCAATCGTGAAGTGTCTGTGACACCAGGAGCAAGGACATAGGACAACTCGCTGACCAGCAGCTCTGGTTCCTTTTGATCAATGCTGGTATACCTTGGTTTCGAACACACCAGACAGCCCTACAGTCTCAAGAGGAGACACCATGTGAAGACACAGCACACCAACTCCCGGGCGGTCACTGAGAAAAGGATGACCAGACTTTCACTCATCCAGACTTACCACACATCTACCTCAGTGAGAACATGTGACAGGAGTCTTCAAAGTGATCTTGGATTCGACAGAGCAGGAACACATGTTGAGGACGACAATTTAAGTCCACATTCGAGGAGGAAAGCTTGGTGGGATAGCTTAACAAGGTTAGTTCTGGTTTTGCCTCTCTACAGTGTTTCGGGTTTCTGATAGTATTCTATTTTAAGTTTGATGAACCACTGAATTGGATAGGTGACTCAAAAATTCTCATTTTGCAGACATGCTCCTTTGTTAACCTGAGTCAGTAAATAGAACAAAATTGGAATATTTTACATTTCTTTCCACCTGGCATCTGAATTGGATTTTTAGAGTTTGTTGAGAAGACACGGTGGGAGAGGTTCTTGCCACCATTTAACAATAATGGTCGCTCCATGGACCCCATGTCATGGGAGGAGTGAATCTCTTCAGTGTTGTCCTCTGGATACAACAGAGGAGCTGTGACATGCACCTTTAGATAAATCAAAGTATATCTTAATCACATTCATTTTTAGCTTTATATGACACTATTTTGTCTGGACCCTAAGGTCCTAGTGGTTTTATGAATAATCTCTTATGTTAATATCTATCATTTTCAGTTAGTTATTGAAAATTAAACTCTTAACCACATGTGCATAGTTGAATTTAAGATTTGTATGAACACATGAATTATAAAACTTTAAAAATATAAAAATGTGTTTAAAGAACAAATTTGACATATTCTTAAATAAAAGTAAGCCCTAAAATTTCATTTTCCTTATGCCACTTTATTGCATTTTCCTGATTTTACTGTCTATGGAACCAAGGATAATTCTGAGCTATGTATGTTTAAGAATAGCCGAGTATTTTAGAGACACTTTAAAAGTAAAAAAGTACATTTCTTCTTCTTTTTAATTGAAAAATAAATTGTTCATGCAGTATATTTTTATCATGGTTTTCTCTTCCCTATCTCCTTCCCAATCCTACTCTCCTCTAACCTAGGCAAATCCTCATTTTCTCTCTTTACAAAACAAATGGTCCAACAAATAAACAAAAATACCAAAATTAAAGAAAGCAAACTGATAAAGTAAAAATACATCACCCCAGGACCCTAACATCCATGAAAAAAAAATCAATAGAAACACTGACACCCATGCACACATCTGCATTCGTGCACGTGTACAATAGCACACAAAACTCATTCATGTTGTTAAGGGTTTTAAATAAATGTAGATGTTACAAAGCAAAGCATTCATCTCATGCAATTATCTCTCAGTTCAGGGTTCTAAAGTGTAACCCAGACAATATTTTAAGTGGAGAAGTCCTTCTGGACAGCAGAAGAAACTTTTGATATTATCCACTAATAATGTTAATTTCTCTCCATACCATTCTGTTTGAAATATTTCTTAGTATAGAATTTGCCTAAGACATCACCGCATTTAGTAGCACACAGTAAGTATGGTCTGCCACAGTTTTATTGCAAAGGAACAGTTAATGGTGATTCTATTCATGCTGGTAATATAATTGCTGAGATGGTACAATTACCCAAAGAAAAAAGTGCAATTACATGGATTGTAAATCTGTTGAAGTTTTATTTTTATTGTGTAGCTCTACTATTAAAAGCACTTGTTCACTTCAACCAGTGCTCTTGCCATAGAGTCCTTTCACGGATTCCTTATACACACAACAGCATGTCATATTTGTGTAGAGAGGCCCTTTGCTTCATATTTTTTTCTTGGCTTTATGTATAAAACGTAAATCAGACAGTGGAAAATCTAAAGGTGTCTAGGAGAGCATTGCACTGAAATGACATCTTTAAAGTTTTTAATTACATTGTTGTATACTTTTAAAAAGTGAGCTGAGTTTTCATTGTAACTTTTTCATTTTTTTTTTTGAAGGCAGGGTAATAGTCTAAGATTTTCAATGGCATAAAACTGCTCCACTTCAAACAAACCTTGAATGAACATGAAATTGTTAAATGTTGTAATATAGGCAATTCTCATCAGTCATTACTGCATAATTCAGGTAATGTATCCCTTTACAGGAGCATGATGAATTCTGGTATAAACAAAGATGGGATCCAAAATATTTTGAAGGAATATTTCTCTTAATATTTTCAAAGAAAGAGATCTGTGGCACTTGCAGTTTTCTTGGATTAGTTATACTATGCTGGACGTCATAAGCAAGATTGAACATGTACTTCTGTCCATGTGTAAGATGCAGCTCCATAATGCAATCTCTGCTGCATGCCCTGCATGAGATACTGTGCTATTTTCATCAAAATCTTATAGTAATGTGCAGCACCTACCTGTCTAAGTTGATAGTAAATGATGTGATGCTCAGAGTAGACATGATATACCAGGAACCTAGGCTTGCTAGGGCCCTTAGTGTGCCTCTTTGAATCTCTTCATGGTTAAGTTCTTTCCTATTGGGTTTTGTTTAAATCTAAAGAGAAATTATTACAGCTCTGCCTTGCAATAATCTCTTCACCTTCATCATGCCTCACTGCTTTTGTTAGTATCATAGATGATTGATCCTTGACTCTTAATTTCTGCGCTGTGATCATTGGCTATTACACTCAAGTTCACTTGCAAATTTCAAAGTTTGCTTTATACAGTTCTATATAGCTAAGCTTATTCCTTAGTTGTTACTTTTTAAGTTTTAAGATCCATAACAAAATTATCCTTAGCAAATTTGTGAATTTTATAGCTAATATTGTGAGTTATATTTATATTTATCATGTACAGTTCTTTTTAATAACCGGAGTTATTTTTTTCCTTTGGCTCTGGAATATGTGGATTCCTACAAAATATATCCAAGCTTCTCTGCTGAGTTACTCTTCCTTCTCTGATATCAAGGCTTAAAAATGTTCTACAGCTTCCTCTAAGGTAAAATTAGCTCACTTCATATTTTGATCAAATAGTACTTCAAACTGGTATATCTTAAATTGCCATGACAATCAATGAGTCCCATTTTGTGCTTGATGGTATAAGCAGATTCAGGGCCTCATGGGTCCCCCACCACTGCTGTGATTCACATCCTTGCAAAACACTCATGTACACATTGATACTTTTGTTTGCTTTTGACCAAGGACCTTATTCAGTGTATTCTCAAACCCACTCACTGTCTTTCAGTATCAGCCTCCTAATCATGCTTTGGGATTCGGGATTTTGTTACACAACAAATAATTTTTTAAACGAAAATAATTTATTTAATTCTGTGCTTTTCAAATGTCTGCTCAGTTTGTCAACTATTATTCTAAATATTTCATTCAAAACTGCCAAGACCCCAATATCCAGAAAATTATAAGTTGTTTCATAAGGGAATATTGTCTTTGAACAAAATGTTGATTTAAATTACTTATGAACTAACAGCTGGCCAGGTGCATTGTCAATGGAGCACCTGTCAATTCTGAATTTTCAGTCTAATTACTATTCTAGTTCTTGGCCCTAAGGACACATTTGACTGAGTCTTACCTTAGGCCAATGTTTCATACTCTCTAGCTTTTGCTTTATTTCATCTCATCTATAAATCACATAGTCATTTTATCCTGTAGCATATGTAGATAAGCTCTTGGTGGCACAATCCTGTCCCCAGCCATCTAAGGCTGAGGCTAAGAGTTTAGCACTTCAAGCTACATGCTGTGCTGACCAGGGAGACCACACACCTCAAAATGAAAAATATGAGATAAAACTTTATGAAGTTATTGGACATATTTTAATTATTTTTCTTATGTCTCTCACAAAGTTTTTCATATGTGTTCTCTCATCTGGAACTAATACTTGAGTGTCTCAGTCATCACATTACCTCAATTTTAATTGGAAAAAAATGAGGATAATTTTTATTCTGATTGGACACTTGGGATTTCTCTTTTTGAGTTAGTATAGTGAGAGTGGGTCTAAAACCTTAAAACTTCATGGTTTTGTTGTGTCCACAGAAATTTCAAGGTGAATGCTGCACCCCTAAGCCCAGTTTCTGTTGCTCATATGTGCACAGATTTTAGGCAGACCTCCTTGGGATTTATACATGGTGTTATGAGTCATCCTTTCTCTCAATAATGATGTATACACATGATCCAAAGCCGTGCTTGTGTTGTCATTTTAGATAGGGATCTTGTCATACTGTGTGGGGTAGTCATGAAAACCATCAGGAGACCTGGTCTTCTGTAATTCCCATTGCTACTCTGTGAGTTCTATCAGCTTTGCCAGCTTATATTCATTTGTCTTCATTTTAAGCAAGGAACTTTGTTGACTAATTGAGAATGTCGGTTGAAGGTGAGAAGATGTCTCCAGGTATAATGCCTACAGCATACCTCACGCAATTCAGCACACATGCAGGAGTCAAGCAAATTGGGAAGACAAATGGGTTCATTAGGGCAGCCACTCCCCATCCCTATCTCACAACAGAGAGAACTTGAGAGGGGAGGAAAAGGAAGACCTCCTGTTCCCTGGCAGAGGGATAGATCCTTAAGAGTGTATCCTTAAAGAGAAGTCTGAGACAAAGTGAAGGAATCTGGGACTAGGTTAGTATTTTGTATTTGTAGGGCAGAAGAGCCCAAAGTTCTTCTGCCCCACCCCATATCTTCATTTGCTCTATCACAAGTACCTTTTGTAACTGGTGTTCTTAGACACTTGTTTGTCTCCTGTATACGCTGTTATAGCTTTAAGTTTGATTTCTAGGAACAAATCACCAAAAAAACCAGAAGTTTGAAAACAAATAAGAGACTGAATTTATCTCAGCTGCAGAATTATGGTCATTTGTATTTTCCCTGACAGTTGCCCCTTTAATGATGGCTTATCTTGCCCAACCAAATGAACACTCTACTGCTGTGATTGTGGAATGTTATACATGAATTTACCAAAAAGAAAGGAAAAAGGCATACGTCAAGACACTAAGAAGCTGTACTGGGCAAATTCTGCAAGATCATACAACTCTTTGAAAGGGGAAATCTTTATTTTTACTAAGATTTTTAGGTTATTACAAAATGGATTTCATTATAGCATTTTCATATGTGTCTACCATACTTTGTTCTTATTCATCCCGCAACACCCATTGACTTTCCCCATATACACAGAAGTAGTGCTCTGAGCTGAGCAAAGCCTGCACCTCCTGAGACGAACAATATGACAGCATTAGTGCATCACCATCACCATCACCATCACTGTCACTAAGTACTTCTTAACTTACAGATCCCTTGGCACTACCCTCTATTTGAATAAAACAACTTGTGGGAAAATTGAAACTTACAATCTGATAGTGAAGACATTCAAGGAAACTCATGACATTACTAGAGAGGTTGCTATTTATTTAGTTTAAATAATTTTAATTATTTACATTCCAGTAATTTCTCCCACCCAGTCTCTCCTCCTACATGTCCTCATTCCATTCCTCCTCCCTCGTGCCTCTGAGAGGGTACTTTCCCACTACCAGACCTCCCCTTTTCCTGGAGCCTCAAGCCCTTCAAGGGTTCAGCATATCCTTTCCCGCTGAGCTTAGACCAGGCAGGCCCCAGCTACATATGTGCCAAGGGCCTTGGACCACTTTTCTGTGCTCCTGGTTGGTGGCTCAGGCTCTGGTAACTTCTGGGGGTCTGGGTTAGTTGTGAATGCTGATCTTCATATGTGGCAGCTCTCCCTTCCAGCTTCTTCAATCCTTCCCTAATTAAAACATAGGAATGCCCAACTTTAGTCCAGTTGTTGGGTATAAGTATCTGTTTCTGTGTCAGTCAGCTGCTAGTATGGCCTCTCAGAAGACAACCGTGCCTGGCTCTTGTCTGTAGGCCGTTTTGGCCTCCCATTAGATGGATCCCAAGTTGAGTTTGTCATTCGATTGCCTTTCCTTCAGTCTCATCTCCTTTTTTGTCCCTGAAGTTCTTTTAGACAGCAAAATTTCTGGGTCAGAAATTTTGACTGTGTGTTAGGAACCCTTCCCCTCCACTTGAGTCTCTATCTCCTAGAGGTGAACTCTTCAAGTTCCCTTTCCCCCAAAGCTAAGGTGACCCCCAATAAGTCCTGAGAGTGTATAACCTCTCGGATCTCTGGAACTTTCTACAGGGTCCTCATGTTTCCCATTCCCCAAGGCTATTTGTTTCCATTCATTCCCTTGGTCATCTGGCCTTCTATCCTGTTCTTCCCCCATATCTGATCCTATTTTCCCCCACCTAGATCCTTCCTTCCCTCCCTCTGCATGCCGTGGTTATTTCCTTCCCTCCAAGTGGGACTGAAGCATCCTTATTTGGGCATTTTTGCTTGTTACAACCTAAGGTCTGTAGGTTGTATCCTAGGTCTTCTGTATTTTTTGGCTAATAACCACTTCTCATTGAGTACATACCATACATGTCCTTTAGGGTCTGAGTTACCTCATCCAGGATGACATTTTCTAGTTCCATCCATTTACCTGCAAAATTCATGATGTCCTCATTGTTAATAATTGAATAGTATTCCAATGAGTAAATGAACCACAATTTCTGAATCCATTCTTTGGTTGAGGGACATTTGTGTTGTCTCCAGCCTCTGGCTATTATAAATAAGGCTACTATGAACATGGTAAAATGTGTGTCCTTGTGGTATGGTGGGGAGTCCTTTGGGTATATGCCCAAGAGGGGTATAGCTGGATCATCAGGTAGAACTATTTCCAATTTTCTGAGGAACAGCCAGATTGATTTCCAGAGTGGTTGTACCAGTTTGCCATCCCAGCAGCAATGGAGGCATGCTCCTCTTTCTCCACATCCTTGCTCACAGTGCTGTCACTTGAGTTGTTGATCTTAGCCACTCTGATTGGAAATACTCAGGGTCATTTTGATATAAACTTTACTAAGAACAATAGTGATAGTAACTGCATGGTATTGGTATAGAAACAGAGAAGTCAATCAATTGAATCAAATTGAAGACCCAGAAGTAAATCCATAGACTTATGATAATGAAACAAGAAAAATATACAGTGGAAAAAAAAAAGCATCTACAATAAATGGTGCTGGTCTAACTGGTAGTCTGTACGTAAGAGAACAAAAATAGATCTATATTTATCACCTTGCACAAAGCTCAAGTCCAAGTGGATCAAGTACCCCAACATAAAACCAGATACACTGAGTCTAATAGAAGAGAAAGTGGGGAAGAGCCTGGAACTCATTGCCACAGGGATAAATTTCCAAACAGAACACCAATGGCTCAGGATCTAAGATCAACAATTCATAAATGGGACCTCATGAAACTGAAAAGCTTCTGTAAGGCAAAGACTGCATCAGTAGGACAAATTGGCTTCCAACAGAGTGGGAAAAGTTCTTCACTAACTCTATATCCTACAGGAGGCTAATATTTAAAATATGTAAAGAACTCAACAAGTTATTCTTCAAAAACCCAAATAACCCAATTTTAAAAATGTGGTACTGTGCTAAACAGAGAATTTACAACAGAGGAATATTGAAAGGCAAAGAAGCACTTAAAAATATTCAAAGTCCTTTGTCATCAGGAGTTGTGATTTTGATGTTAAGTGAAACTTGAAGAATGATATTCCTTGAATCATTATAATGTGCTCTGGATACTTACCAGGGAAGATAAATTGATTAGACAGATTAAAGAAATCTAAAAGGATACATAGCACTCTTACTATTGTTTAATCTTACATTTTCCATAAACATGTGTACATCAAATAAATCCTCACCATATTATAACCACTGGATTGTAAAGAGGACTTCAGGCTTTTTATGGTTCTATGTTATCTGAAAGAGGGGACAAAAAATAGTACACAAGTGATGTGTGTCCTAGTGATTTCTAGTTTGGGGACTTCCATAATGATTCCTGTGACTTGCTCTCTGTTCAGAGACAGTCCCCTGTCCTTCTTGCCATTATCTTAAGTTCACAATTAATGTTCATGTTCAAGAGGGCCAAAGTTTTAAAACTCTCCTGCAAGTTATATGTCTAGACTTCTGTGCTCTTCCTCTCCTGAAATAAGCTTTCCTTACCATGGCATATGTGAGATTAGGAAAATAATTATTTTTATTCTGTCATGTGTGTTGCCAAAATATCCACTCTTTCTCTACATCATGCCTCTCAAGAAAAATGTCTGAGGAGCACTTCTGTCAGAACTGTTGCAAACTTTTGTTAAAGAGTTGCCATTCTTCACAGGCAAATACAGACTGTGTGGCACACTCCTTGAATTTGAATAAAGTCTTAATTCACCATGCTTTTATTAAGGTTTAAAAATAACTCCTATTAGTTTTCCAAATAATTTTATGAGATGAATATATATTATTGAGTCTAGTTACATAAAACTGCCCAGCCCCATTCATGCTCTTATAGACAGGGTCAGATTGTTCTTACGTTTGACTTTCTTTATAATCCAGAATAAAGGACCCTATGTTGTATGGAACCATAACACCAGATTATTTGTTTTCTGGTTCATTTCTCAGATTTGTTCAAGGTTTCAAGGATGGCTAATTTATACTTGAAAACATCGCTGAGTTTATGACAGGCAGGGTAGATTGTTAGCTTCCAATGGCGAAGCAAAATATTTCAGTTATAAGAGGATAATTAGGATCAGCATCAAGGAAACAAAATATGAAATATCATTCTTACCAGTGCTTTATGCCATGTAAGCTATAAAATGGAAAAGTTCTTTGAGCAAACGAAAGCTCAATTCTCTTGGAAACATACTTTGAATGTATGAAGATTTATGAACATCTGTTTCATGTTGGTTTTTACTTTGCATTTATCTATAAACATCTTGATATGATTCCATTTTGTTATGTGTTAAAGGAAGGTATATCAATCATCAAAGATATGAAATATTTCCAAAGAAATATACAAAATTAATACATGTCGTAGGCTTACAGTGTTTCCTGGAGATGGCAGTAGTTATGGCTAAAGGGAGGCCAGAAAGTTCATAGAAAAATTAAGTTTTCAATATCGATCAGCAACTGGCGCTATTCAAAACCCCCAACTAGGAAATGAATATACACATCAACATTATCAGTCATATAGACAACTTCTTTGGATTACATTGGTTTCTTATAGACAAATACAGTACTCTTTAATGAAAGTTGGAGTAGACTGTGTTCCTGCAGTGTGAAAAGTAATCTCTTGAGACCATCCTTGCAAAAAACACACAAAAAGAAATACCACATACTCTGGTGACTCTGTGCTTCTGTGAAGACTCCCTATTTCTGTTCAAATCGCCACATTTCAAATAGCTCAGCAGTTTGAGAAGCATTTGATTTATGGCTCCAGTGTACTTGGATTCAGCAATGAGAAAGAAGGCAAGGTTCTGCGATGAAAGTGTTTGTTGTTCTGAAAACTGAAACCAGAGACGTCTAGTGTGGTTTATTCAAGTGGAATATTTAAGAACTAAGCAGTTTCCAGGAGTACTTATTTAATAATTAACTGTATTCTGTGAGGAATTTTGTCACCTCCTTTTATGTTTGAAAAACCTGAAACTATGAATATATAGGTAGAAGGCACTCAGGCAACACACAGCAGGCACACTTGTACATCCATATTATATACTGTACTAGTTGTTACAGTTATGAATGAGGGCCAGCAGAGATGTCCTTCTACACGTGGGAGAATGAAGAAAGTCTGATAAAATTTATGGCAGAAGGTTTTTTAATTGTGAAAGAAAAAGAAATCATCACACCTGTAGGAAAATAGCGGGAGGAGCTAGATTCTTTTTTTTTTTTTCAATTTTTTTTCTTTTTGGATATTTTATTTATTTACTTTTCAAATGTTATCCCCTTTCCCAGTTTCCACTCTGGAACCCCTCCTATCCCATCCCTCCCCCTGCTTTTATGAGGATGCTCACCCACCCTCGCACCCACTCTGCCTCCTCGCACTGACATTCTCCTACACTCGGGTGTGGAGTCTTCCCAGGACCAAGGGCCTCTCTTCCCATTTATGCTCAACACTGCTCGAGAACATGCTGAGATCTGGGTCACAGAGTGAGACCATTTCTCAGATAACCAAACAGCATATATACTGTATACATGTGCATTCATATGCATATTTGCCCATCTATGTATATCTACAATTCTCAGAAATAGCACAGTCATACATATTTCCTTAGCCGGAATATGTATCTAGGTTTGATTCACTTTGCGGTAAAGTAAATGTATAAAATGAGAAAAGAAATGACCTAATAAAAGTATAAAGAAATATGTAAAACAAATAAATATAAGTGACTTTGAGTTACATCAATAGCCTCTCCTGGACCAGGGCCTCTGGGCTGATATAGAAGACAAGGGCATCAACATAAAGAGTGAGGCAGTGGAAGAGCCACTTACAGGTGTCTTATCATCCTATATAACAAGGATCCTGAAATGAACTCAGATTTTGAGGTATCTGACCCCCCACCCCCATTTTACCACCTGACATATGTCAGTCCATGAAGGAACAGGTAATTATTAAGGACCCAGACCTGCAGCTGTGAGGAGTTTCTGCTCCATGTCAAAATCACAAGGTAAAGAGGTATAGGGGGTACGTTGTGGGAGGGATGATCTGGCCTGATGCCCATGGAGTGGCTCAGGGAAGGTGATACCAAGGAAGAGTGAGGAAACAATATCAGGCTGGAAAAACCCCAGTACATTTAGACACATTGTAGACCACACTGCATCAGACATCCACACACTTAGAGGAAGAGAAACATATAAAAGTGCCTCTGGGTGAAAGTCTTGTTTGTTGTTGCTAAGTCAGGTAGGAAGAGTTTCCAGGAGAGTGCTGAACTTCTTAACCCACCATCAAAGGCAGTAGACAGCAATTAACAAGACTGTATTCCATAACTCTTACTTTTGGGACAGAGGGAGCATTGCCTCCAGTGTGTGGGTAGGCATTGCTGGCCTTCTGGAATAGAGTGCCACACAAGAAGGCAGAGGGATGGCACCTACATGACTCTTAGGGAAGGTACTGCAGGACTGGACACATATTAGCACTGTTGTGTGACATAGACAGGTTGTTTCAATCTCTCTCTTCTATTCTGACAACATATTTGAGACTTGTTCTGAACCCACTAGGATTTGGGTCTATGAGGTTTGGTTGGAGCAGTCCACACTAATTTGGTCCCATGTACCAACCTGCATGATGGAAGTTTGACCAACAAGAATTCGAACCCTGTTTTGGGGCAAGAGTAAAGGTTCCAGCCCCAGTTTGTGCTTTTTCAACCCCACAGACATTGAACCAATAGAGTATGGAACTCAGTGGTATGGCATCAGGTTGTATAAGAGACCTGGAACCAGGAAAGTTACCATGGAAGCTAGCTTGGGAGAGATGCTAGTTGTCCTTGCTTTAACTCCCTAGTTTTATTTAAGTTATCCCACTGTTTCTACAAGGAGTCCTTTTCAATATGCTTAGGACATTAAAGGTGTGGCTGTGGGAGTGACCTAGACATCTGGACAGAATCTAGTGGGTGGGAACCTATGTCCCTCTGTATGTGTGGGGGAGGCTTCCAGGAGGAATAAGCAGCGTGATTGGGTTTTTGAAAAACCTGTAAGATCTTGTTCAACAGCAAGTACTTGGCTTCTGCTTTACTTCCTGGGATCTCCTGATACCCCAGGCAATCCTGTGGCCTCTAACTCGGTGCTGAGAGAGGACCTTCAGCCCTCCATAAAATAGAAACACACCCAAAGCCAGACTTGAGTCTAGGCTAGAGGAACAGGTGGAGAAATGTGATAACCTAAAAGTATAAAGTCTTTACAGGTAGAAAGGAGGTCAGCACTTGCCCTCCTATAATTGCCTCTGAGAGGGGTGGGGCATGCCCAACTGCCCCGACTTCTCTCCAATCTTTCATAATCTCTACACACCCATGCCATGTCCTATATTTTATTATTATCATTATTATCATCATTATTAACAGATTTAAATTTTTGTTAGAGATAATGCTGGTTTTGTAAAGCTTTGGTTGTAGGTTCTCCTACAATAACTTGACTTGACTAGCACTGAGTAGTTAGCAAGGTTCCCAGTACTAGGGATGCTTTGTGTTCTGTTGAAAGGCCTTAAGTCCATTTAGAGAGCTGTTGGTTACCCCCAAGCTATGTATGTCCTCGGAGAGAAATCTTTTACTTTGGCTCCAGCTTGGGGGCCTCGGGTCCTGCTCCTAAAGTGCATATTGTCATTGTCAATGGGGATATACATTTCACCTCATGGGGGCAGCCAAGGGTAATAATAATAGGCTGCATGTTTTATGAGTCTTTTAGACATGTCTGACCAGCACCTCAGGAGGAGGCTTGTCTTAGCTTGTACTGAGGTTTGTTTTAGGTGGTCTTTGGCTCCTGGAATGAGCAGTGATCTTTCTTTACTTGTTCTGCAGGTATTTGTTGAGTGCAAGTCGGTAGAGCTCTGACAACTTGCAGAGACTATGGTGAGCAGCTTTGAAGCATAGGGTAACCCTCCAGTTGTTCATCTCTAGACAGGTTCATGACAGCTTCACCCCATGGCTCTCTCACAGGGATTTTCTTCAAGGATTTCAGGCTCTAAAACAGGTGCTCAAACACAAACGTGTGAATATGGGCTTGTGGTCTACTGGCCTTTCTTTTGGATTTGGTTTCTTGTGATGGAGGTCTCACTATGGATGGAATGAAACTTTCTCAGCTTCCAGTGGGCCAGACACCTCATCAGCCATCTTGGTTCTAGCAGAGGATAATCACATTTCTGCATTTTCTTGCACATACTCAGTCTCACATCCTACCAACATCCATGAAGACAGACCCTGGAAAGGTCCAGAATGATTGGGACTGGAAGCTCACCCTGTCTCTGTGCCTGCTATACCCCAGCCCATGCCTACCCAGAAAACCACAATTATCAGAAAATCACAATTTCATCATTGTGAGTGGCCATGGCTTGCAGTAAGGCACATGTGGAGATTCAATACCTCAGCACTACCCAGCTTTGAAACGAGAGTGATCCTAATCGTATTGACAGTCTAATCATGACGCTAGGATGTAGCACAATAAGCACTGAAACAGATCTGCAGAGAAGCCAAACAATTGCCTACCACATGGAGAGTCTCGATGTGCTGTGAATGCCTGAGAGACTGAATTGGTGAGGTGCTACCAGATGGGCCTCCTGTTGGCATGTGTTCTACAGCTGTGGCTGTGGTGAGGTGTCATCTGTGTGGCAGTGCATACACTCAGGTATGTAAAATGTACAGAGGCACGTGTTTTGCAGTTCCTGGGAGCCTAAGACAAGACTATTCTCCTTCTAGCTCCCAAATAATTAACACAAAGGCCTACTAAGCTAATCACCAGCCTGCAAGCCTTCCTGTGCAGGTTCTGAGTGATTCTAACCCTTAAGGTTTCCTGTTTCTCAGCATGTGGCCCTTTACCTTCAATCTTAGTCTTCCCTGACTTGCTATGATTGTTGTGTTTCCTTACGAAAACTCGCTTGTCATCCTGCTTATGCTGAATCCTCGTGGTCTTTTCACCATGTCCTCTCTTCATGGTTCTTCTCCCTCCGTTCTGTCTCTGTGTCTGGGACCCCCTGATTTGGATCAGAAGTCCCAAGCTATTCTCTTCTGCCAGCTTACTTGGACTTCTGATCCAAATCAGGGGGTCCCAGACACAGAGACAGACCAGGAGTGGGAGGGAACATCCAATCGCTACAGCTGAAATTACAGGGCCAGCTCACGGTTGCTCTTGAATTCTGTACCATCTCTTCTGCCCCATCTATTGTTTTATTCATCTTAGCCATTCTGACCTAAGATAAAATCTTAAATTAGGGGAGTTGCAGTTTGCACTCCCCTAATTGCTAAGGATTTTAAACACTCCTACTCCGTGGCTGTCTACTCTATAGATTGTGTCCTTCCCTGTAAAACACTTTTTAGTTTCACAAGGTCTCACTTGTCAGTTGTTGGCCTTAATACCTGGGCAAGTAGAATCTTGTTCAGAGCATCATTTCCTATAGCTGTATCTTCAACGTAGGGAACCACTTACATTTTTTCCCCAGAGGTTACACACTGAGGCTTTGATCCATATGGAGTTAGTTTTTGTGAGAGGGCATACATATAGCCCTTTCTACTACATGTGAACATCCATTTTTCTCAGCACCATTTTCCCCACGTGTACTTTGGCATTGTTGTGAAACTCTAGATATATTTAGTTTCAGATTATTATGCCTGGGTTATTCATCTTGTTCCATTAGCCAGCATGTCTGCTTTTGTGTCAGTTTCATGCTGTTTGAACTACTCTAGCTCTGTAATATTCTGAAATCTGGGGTGGTAATTCCTCCAGCATTTTTCTTTTTGCTCATTACTGGTTTGATGATCTGCAGTCTTTCATGGATCCATATGGATTTTAGGATGTTTCAAAATATTTATTTTAATAATGTTGTGGGGCTTTTGATTTGGATTGCATTCAATCTGTAAATTGTTTTGTGTATGGTCAGTTTTACAATATTTTT
The DNA here is from genome assembly GCF_000001635.26 of Mus musculus. Lineage (NCBI taxonomy): Eukaryota > Metazoa > Chordata > Mammalia > Rodentia > Muridae > Mus > Mus musculus. The sequence goes on from NC_000068.7 coordinate 11,963,752, forward strand.
TCTAAACCATTCATTTGGGAAGTCTTTCCTTTTTCTAGTGTCTTCATCAAGCTCTTTCTTCAGAGAGATTTAGAGCTTTATCATAGTGTTCTTACCTCTTTGGTTAGGCTTGTTCATGGTAAAATATTTGGAATATTTTATGTACATTATCTGCAAACAGAAATATCATGACATTTTCTTTTCCTATTTGTAATTTTTAAATTTCTTCCTCTTTTATTGTCCTAGTTAGTGCTTCAAATGCTGTATTAGAAGGGGGTGGGGGTGGGGGTGGGCTGGAGAGATGGCTTAGTTGTTAAGAGCACTGATTGTTCTTCCAGAGGTCCTGAGTTCAACTCTCAGCAACCACATTGTGGCTCACAATCATCTGTAATGGAATCTGATGCCCTCTCCTGGTGTGTCTGAAGACAGCTACAGTGTAGTCATATGCAGAAAATAAATAAATCTTAAAAAAAAAAAGAAAAAAGAAAGCACTGGCAAAAAGAGATAGCATTTAAAAAGAAAAAGAAAGAGAGAGAAAAAGGAAAGAAAAGAAAGAAAAGGGGTGGGGACAGTGGACAGCCCTATCTCCTCCAGATTCAAAGGGATTGCTTTCATTTTTTTCTCCATCTCAAATGATGTTGGCTGTGGGTTTGCTTATTGCCTTTGTTATGATGAGGCACGTTCCCCCAGTCCTATTCTTCCTAGGGCTTTTATTGTGTAGGCATTCGATTTTGTCTATTGAGATGAACTTGTGTTCTTTCTTTAAGCCTATTTATATGATTTATTACATGTATTGGCTTCTGTATGTTGAACTATTTCTGAATCTCTGAGATAACGAAAATTCATTTTGGTAAGTGACTTTTTTTAAAAAAAAGACTGTCTTCAGTTTGCAAGTGTTTTATTGAGATTTTTTTTTTTTTGTATATGCTTATAAGAGATGTTGGCCTGTAATTTAACTTTATTTCCTTTCCTTTTTCTTTTTCTTTTTCTTTTTCTTTTTCCTTTTCTTTTTCTTTTTCTTTTTGTGTTGTTACTTGGTTGTAGGTTTAACGTAACACTGGCTCCATAGAAAGAGTTGGAAATGCTAATTCAGTTTTTTTTAATTAATTTAGGAAATATCGCTTATACTCCTTAAGAGCCTGGTAGAATTCTGCTGAGAATACTGGGCTGTAAAATAAATTAATGAATTCCATTTTTCCTCCTGGACAACAATAATGACTCTGAGACTATTTATTTTTAAATGCCTAGGCCATATGCTTCCCTCATTCCCTAAGTAGCTCTCAATGTATTTAATTCATTTAAACAATTCTATGTCTTCTACATGGTTAGTTTACCTCTCCTCCAGTCCTGGCCACTTCTTCCTGAGCATCTAGTTTCTCAGAATCCAACTCAAATCTCTCCTTTATATTTCTCCCATTTCACAGATTCCTCTCTTTTCCTGCCAGTGTCTCCTCCATATGTCCTGCCTCAGCTCACTGAACATTGTGATTTTATTTACAGGTGCTGCTCATAAGAGACTCTGTCTACACTGGGGAAAACTCATGAAATTGGATTGTTGAACCCACATGTTTACCTTCCTTCTTATAATGTTTCAATTCATTTCCTTTCATTTTCTCAGGTAATCTGTTCAATTAAAATGATTGCATAGCTAGCTACTAGGCACAATTTGCTAAGAATAGTAATTAGAACTCATGAGGGAGGGCATGGTTTAGTAATAATGCTGTTATGGAGACAGATGTTTGTTCTGAGATGTAACAAAGATAACTTCATAGGCAGAAATGTGGAAGAAAGTCTTAATCAGGCACCTCTTATAAGCCTGCAGGGAATGCAGGGGCCTAAGTAAGCGCAGCCTGATTCGAGCCTAATAGATCCCAGCTGTGTGAAAGTGGAGACTCTTCTGAAATGTAAGACGACTACTAGGAGGTGATACTAACAGGAAACCCACTCTGTGTAAAGGTGTTGGCATTTAATATATTTTAACTTTGGTTAAGCTAACTTACTTTGCCTTAAATTTGTCATCTGTGATGCCAAGACAACATTGGATTATTAAATGGAATAAGTCATGCAAATGTATATAATATTAAAACTCTTTATCATCTTACATTGTATCCAGGATTCTGCTATGCATTCTGTGTGACTATCCAAGCTATTTTACTCCAGGGTCTTTTAGATCAAACACTGGATAAATCTGAATTAGCATTTCATAACAGTTACATTTTTAAGGACCGTGGATGGTAATATGACAAACATTTCAAAACGAGACTGTGTACTTAAAGAACAATCAGCTATCTATTTCTGTGTCCTAAGTGAGCAATCATTCAAAATGAAAATTAAACAGATTACAAACTCTACTAGAGGCACGACAAAGTTAAATATTAAACACTGCAAATATTTTGCCATGATAATGGCATAGAATTTTTTAAAAAGTATTACCATCTGTAATTTGGTTAATATGGCCTTGGACAAAATGAGACAACTTTGACAGTATGCTATTTACCTTATTGAAAACCATTTAATAAGTTGATTTTCTCCTTTTAATTTTATGGCACTATGAAAAAATGCAAAAGGAGAGGTTGTGTTATATAATTTCTGAAAAATGTGGCTTAAGTCTCTCTTGTTGTGTCAGAACCCATTACAAAAGCATCTCCATGAAGAGATGATTTATTTTAGCTTAGAGTTGTGTTGTAACTGATCACCAAGGGAAGTCAAGGCAGGATCCCAAAGCAGGGACCAGGAGGCAGGAACTGAAGCAGAGGCTATGGAGGAATGCTGCTTACAGGCTTTCTGGCTTGCTCAACCTGGTATCATTATACCATCCAGGACCACCTTCCCAGGGGTAGCACCACTCAATAGTAGGCTGTGCCCACCCATATCAATCACCAATCAAGAAAACAAACGCCCCCACACATTTGCCCATGAACCCCAGTAGAAACAATTCTTTGGTAGAAGCTCTCTCTGGAGGACCCCAGCCTGCTTCAAGATGATGAAAATACTAATCAGAACACAGAGTCTCTTCCCATTATTGTTATTCTGTGTAGAGTTTATTATTAATAACGTTGTTACAATGTACCTGCACAGATTCTTCTTTTATTCTTAATATACAGGCTACTAGTTTTTATGTTTTAAACCCTCTATGTACATTTTAAACAATTTTAAAGATGCAGTCTTTTCTAGATATCTGAAATTCAACTTCTTCCCCATAGTGTTTATGTTTAAAATAGTAACTCTATAAGGATTCACCTCCCATGTCTTTAGACTGTGGATAGCTCTTCTTCTTTAAGTAGACCTCAGCGATTGAGTCCCTGTTTCCACTGTTTTGTGCTGAGGTTAGCAGTCTGAAAATATTACCAAAAAGGAACAGCAGGGATCTCAACCAGTGCAGCTCCACTGCAGTGCAGTCAAGGCAGAGATGGCTGTGAGCCTAGGGGAGCCCAGGAAATGAGAGCAGTGTCAGGATTTGGTAATTCTCCTAAAACCATACATATTTCTTTTGTGACTAACAGAGCCCAGGACAAGGAAGTGCACAGACAGACACTGTTACTGCAAATCGAAGCCCAGAGTTACCATGACTCCTGAGAACATGAAGTTGGCTACCATGAACACCTGGAAGACTAGAGACATAAATATGTGATTAGAACATATCTACTTTAGCCAGGCCTCAAAGAACATGGTCAGGGTCTTAGGGATGACCTTTGATGAAGGAAATATTTTAAGGAACCCTTTCAACATTGGCACCGCCCCTGTGGCAGAGAGGAATTCTGGAACTGGTCAGAATACTGGCTGTGGGCCTACTGTGTAATTCTTGTACTCCCTTAGTCCTTCAGTCTTAGTTTTATAAACTGAAAAACAAACCCACATATATCATGGAATACTTGTAAACATGAAAATAAAAACTCAAATGACGTTGTAAAGCTTTTGTGAAGAGCCCTTGGTACTATGTAGTAATTAAAATAATTTTTTCAGACTATGTTGACTGAATGCCTACTTCAGAAGGACTTCCTATGAAAAATTTATTCCTTCAGCACCTAGCAGGTTGATTTAATCAGTCTAGAACATAGTATTGATTGTTTGCTAGAATATTTCTATGCTACAGAACAAGAAACTGAGTTAATCAAAAATTTTACAAACATTTATGGATTCAAAATGTTTTTATAACTTAAAACATTTAGATCTAACACATGAGTTTAAGGAAGAACTACAGGGATTTTCACTGTGGAAAGGGTTGTTTGAATCATTTCACTAATTATAACACATGTGCTTTTCTTTGTGAAAAGACTGTTTCCTTCATGTGTTAGATGTCAGCAGTACCTTATACATTCATTTAGTATATTCTGAGTGTGTCTTTTATTCCATAGAGTGCATTATCGAAGAGAAAGTAGAACATTCTAGCTTTCTTTTTTTTTTTTGTTTTGTTTTGGGGGCAGGGTGTCACTAGGTTGCCGTGCATAGCCTGGAACGTGCTGTTTAGATCAGAATGGCTTTGGATCCAGATGAATCTATCTGTACGCTGCCGGAGTGCTGAAATGTAAGGGACACACTAGTAGGACTGGACTAAGATCCCTAGCTTTTGTTTTAGAAAAAAACTGTAGTGCTGAGGATGCTTGGCAACGTGGAACGTGGAGGTTTAATCTGATATGTATAGAATTCCTTGGCCAGTCTGAGGCAGTCTTGGGCTTCCTTAGCAGGCACAAAGCCTCAGATTTGATACCCTCCTGACACATGCCTGGTGCTCCACACCCATAATCCCAGCACTGTGTGCAGGAGAATCAAGTTGGAGGACAAGGAAAGGAAAGACCTGGTACAATAGAGAATGCAATAGAAAGAGCATCTGCCATTGAGGGTGCTGATGATGTTGAGAATCTGAGAAATCCTAAGCAAGTGTCATTCATTCCTGACATTGCCTAGAGATGAAATATGAAGCACCAGACCTGGAGGATTTCACAGCTTCAGAGAGAAGGGGTCTTGAGGATCTCAACGAGGAAGGGATGGGGGAGGAGGAGGAAGAGGAAAGTCAGACATCAGGCAGCAGGGCAATCCTGGATGAACAGGCACAATCAGTCATGACCCCTTAAGTGTTTAGGGAGAAAACAGAGTTCCAGGGGTCTGTGAAGGGTAAAGGAAAAAGGCTTAAAATGCCCAGAAGAGGACACTATGTTCCTAAGTGCAAGGTTCCTTCCAAATTCATAAGGGGAGCCTGAAGCACATGTGGAACCTAGAGGCTGTGCTGAAGGTAAGTAGGCAAGGCAGACACTGTAGCTTTCCATTTCACCTGGCAGGTGAGCCTGTTTCTGCTCCAAAGGTCACATCCTGCCACCAACACTGGAGTCAGTCAGGAGACTGCTTTTTGTAGTATCTGCTAACTTCCCTTGGATACCACCTGGGCTAGATGCAGTTTTCAGGAAGGGAAGTTGCGGAAACCCCAGGTACTTGAACTAGAAGGCCTTTAGCAAAGCATTCCCTTAGTCTGCAGTCTTTGCAGTCTTGAGTCCAGGCAAACACTGCTTCCCCACTAGGGGCCAGGACTAGTCTGTGCAGGCAGACATAGGCTGACCAGCCAGTGTGCATGCACAGTATCCAGCAGACACCCATCCTCCTGTTTACATGCATTCCCTGGCAACAGTGGTATGTCACCCCCTCCACCCACTAACCTGGCAATTGACAGAAGCCTTAGTACTGCTGCCCTTGGGCAGCTAGCTGTGGCAGTTGCTGGTCTTGCTCTCTCGTGCTCCATTTGGCTTAGGGGAAATAAATAGCCAAGGGTGGGGAAGGGCCACTCATAAGAAAATCCTGGTCATTTGGAAACAAAGTTAGTTGTCTTCGCCATTCTTTTACAACCCAGGCTGGTCATTTCAGGGTCCTGGACATCAATGTGACAGTGTTGGTAGACACTTTCTTAGATACCTCAAAGCCTACAAGGTCTTCTGAAAGTGCCACAAGGCTTTGAGCTCGGGTGATGTTGCCACAGTGCAGCATAGACGTATCCTTAGCAGCAATGGAAGGAATGGCTGAGACAGGAAGAGCAAGTGACTGGAACTGGGAGGAAGTCAAGGGACAGCTGTACAGGTGAAGTGCTGGATATCTGGACAAGGGACCTGGGAGAAGAGTGAGGCAGAGCTCTAAGGTGTCAGTGGGAATGGAATGACAGTCCTTGGCATCTGCACCTGGAGTCCAGGTTGTTCTTTGGGTGCCCAGAAACACCTGGAATGCACCATCTGACTCTAGTTCTAGGCTCCTGGTAGCTAGGATGCTCACCTGGATCTGTCCAAACAACGTTTGGTGCATTCAAGCAGCTAGGCATTCTATCACTAGATATTATTTTGCCATCTTACTAAACCATAGCCCTGTACTCACCCAACAGTCATGCCTTGCTAACTCTTGGCGCAGGCCCAGTCAGCCTCCAGTTTACTGCAGTGTGTTGGAACCACCTCCTCCCTAGCCTCCCCAGCAGTCCCACAGAGCTCCGGTGTCTCTCTTCTCTTTGGACACTGTCCCACCACAGAGATGGCATCTCAGCAAAAGTCATCTACAGCCAGGAAGGACTTCCTACCCTTAACCATGGCCTGATGCAGGGAAAAGGAAGTAAAAAAAAAAGCCACCAATCCCTGAGATTCCCACAAAACCTCACCAGTCCCTGAACAGGAATACCCACCAATCCTGAGCACTCCCCATTGTCCCAAGCTCAGGACATGAAATCCCACCAATCTTCAGTCTGGAAATCTCTGCCCTGGGAAGCTCCACCTGCTCAGAAATTCTATATAAGACCTGCCCCTTTGTCCAGTTCCTGCAGTCCATCCCAGAGCAGAGGGTAACCATTATGCGATTCCTCCCCTCTTCCAACTCCTCCTTGATTCTTCCCTTCAATAAATCTCCTTTAAGAGATTTCTGCCTGGAGTGACTCTCTCATCACAAGAAGCTGAGAAGAAAACAAGCAAATAAGAGAAGAAGCAAAGAATCAGCAAAGAAGGTGCTGGGCTGGGGCTCCTCATCCCAGCTGGAGATACCCTTCCCTGGGAACTTCAGTGCCTCTGCTGAGGAGGCTCCTCCCTCTTAGAGCTGTGCATGTCTCAGAACACCCATCCCTTGGGACACTGTCCCACCTCAGAGCTGTGTGGTTCCTGGGTGTCAGGGTCTCAGGATGCGCTTCCATTTCAGCAGAAACACAACACCAACTCAGGTGACAGGGAAAATACTACCTTTGTAAACTTTGGGAACTTTGGGAACCCTCAAGGCAAGAAAGTGGCCAGACTCCAAGCCTGAGGGGCTCCAGAGGCCAGGCCCTGCCCCAACTCCCTAAAGGCCCTAACTGTTGGTTTTCTAATAGCTGTAAAGGTCATTCTTAGCTCCCAGGTGAGAGAGTGGCCAAGCCCAGCCCTATAAGAAAAAATAATGCCACCAATTTCAACAGGAAAACCTCCCAATCCCTGAGCTTAAAGGCAGCAGAGTTGAAGGCAGGAGCCTTTGCACTTGGAGTCCAGGTTCTTATCATCACCACGCTTGTCTACCTAGAACTAACCTTTCCATCCTTACTTTCATTCTCATGTTTTCTGGGATGTCAGGCATGCTATACTTGCCTGGCTCAGTCTTCCCTTGCATTCCTGTGGTGACAATTGCATTTAGTTCATGTTCATGTTCATGTGTGTGTGTGTGTGTGTGTGTGTGCTTGTGTGTCTTACACACATGGGCAGGAAACAACAGTTGAAAGTACAATCAAAGACAAGAGCAGTGTTCTTTGGACATACAAATCTAGTTGTGGCTTTTCCTTCTTATGCCTGTGTACACAGGTCCTGTTTTTGTATGAGTTTTATGAGTAGCAGTCCCATTCCCAGATGCCCCAAAAGACACACAGCCAAGAAACATCCACGAACCTGCATCCCTGTGTTGTACTATCAAAGTGTAAGCTGATGAATTTAGACATTGGGAGTGGTTTTCTGGCCTATGTCTTCTGCTGAAGAAGACCATCAGCTTGTCTGCTCTTCTGGGGACCCCACAGTCTGAAGGTCTCCTAGGAGATCAGGCACATCCAAGGAAACAGACCCCGCTGTCTGAAGGCCTACCAAGAGATTCACTACAGCCAGAGCCACAGCCCTACTAGGAGACCTGCAGCAACCCAGGGACCCAGGAGGCAGGCCCCAGAGAAAGACACCCTGGGCAGCTAAAACCATAAATAACCAGATACTGAGAGGTAAGCGTAAGACAATAAGCAACAGAAGCCAACACTGCATGATCATCTCATCAGATGCTGGAAAAGCCTTTGACAAAATACAATACCCCTTCATGTTAAAAGTATTGGAGATATCGGGAATTCAAGGCCCATACGTAAATATAGTAAATGCAATATACAGCAAACCAACAGCCAATACGAAATTAAGTGGAGCGATGTCTGTGGCTAGAAACCCACAGGAAGTTGCTCTGTGCTTGTGAGAAGGCTGTGTGTTACAACACACTTCAGTAAATCCGAGCACCCATCCCAAAGCATCATCATGAGTGCTGAGTGGCCTAGTGTTTGTGTTTGGCACTAAGTGCCCCATGCTTGATAAAACCCTGTTGCATGTTTTATGTTTACCAGGTCTCTTGTAGCTAAGCCTGGCCTCACAATGTAAAATGACTTTGAGCTTCTGATCCTCTTATAGCTACACAGACTTTTGGGATTACAAACATGTGCATCTATTACTAGTTTTATGAAGTGGTGGGGATGATGCCAGATGGAAGTGCTTACCCACTTCCAACTGAGCTATATTACCATGTCCACTACTGCCTTGTGACACCACACGTGCAGCCTTCTCTCTAAGAGACCAGGTGCCCTGCCCTTGCAGTCCCATGGCAAGATCTCTTGCACACTGCACTGCCTCTCTGTCAGGCTCCTCAGGAAGACTGAAATTCCATCTGGATAGCTTGTCTCAGACCAGTAGGGGAATACTGTTGTGGGTTGCCCTAGTGCTGTTTGTATTTTGATGTTAATTCTGCTTCCTCATGACGGGCTGTCCCAGAAGAGGGGTAGATCATATACTTAGGTGATCTCACTGAACCTTCTCTTCATTCTGACTGGTCAAATAAAGACTAGAGCTGAAGATTGAGCAGGGGAAGGAAAAAGAGGACAGGAGATCTCAGAGAGATGGAGGAAGAGGAGGCGGAAGGAAGATGATGTAGAACCACATGGCCTGAATAAGCTGCAAGTAGCAATGGGTCTTATACCGGGGGAATAAAACAGTAGAGTGATAGATCTGCTTAATCTAGGCATATAGCTTATAATTATAATAACTGAGTTGTGTATTTTTATATGGGGTAAGAAATTACTGCAAGAGAATACATAAGATTCCAGAGTCTAGGGATTTCCATGCTGGTCTGGAGTAGGTCCCCATCCAGTCCCTTAGCTTCTGTTTTCTTAGGACAAAGGAGTTCTTATTTTATTATTTTTTTTCTGCAAACTTCTCTTCAAGAAAGATGGGGATGCATAGAAGATCAGCATTGCTTTCTACAAGTGGGTGGACCAGTCTAGCTTGCCCTTCTGCCCAGGAGGCACATGAGTTCCTCCCAGGCCTCTAGCTTTCTGGAGGGTTTGGGTATATGAAGCAGACTACACTAGCCCAAACCCTAGCAGGTCACCCTGCCTCTTCCCATGACAGACCAGGTGTTCAGGGAGGAGTAGTATGTGACTCTAAAAGGTGTTGAGATTTTCTCATGTCTCTTGAGTATAGAGGCTTCAGCATGTTCTAAGAGCTCTTTAGGTCTATCCTCAGGGTGATCCACAGAATTGAAGGAGGTAAGAAAGGGATAGAGTCCCTCACCTGGGGGCCCAGGGCCACCTTAGTGACCTGCTACCATCTCTTCCCATAGCCCTGGACTCAGTGTCTCTGGAACCCTTGGCACTGAAACGTTTGAGCTGGCCTCCAGAGCCTTAACCATCTGTTTCCTAGAGTTCATAGCTTTCCTTACACAACCAACACATTAACACATGCCAAGACATACATAAGTACATGTTGGCACATGCACAGAGTCCAGCTCCAGGGGTGAGAGCAGGGCTGCACATTAGTCAAGAAAACAAACATGGTTTTTCTTTTCCTTTGTTGTCACTGAACTGGGTAGGTTTTTGTTTATAGGTATAGTAGTCTGAGCTAGGACCAGCAGCTACAACCTGAGGAGCTGAGGTACTTCAGGCTTACCCCTACGGATCTGTGGTATCTCTACTTTTAAATGGAATCAGCTGGGGTCAGGTTGGTCAGAAACTTCCCCCAGGACTATGCCCACATGCCCCGCACCAAAGCTGGTATGAGCTTTGTCAGCAAAGGTGTCAGCTCCAACTACACACCTGACTCTAGTTCACTTTCCTAGGACATGCTCCATTCCCCTGTGTCCCGTGTCTCATGTTAAGGAATGGAGACATTGGACACTGCTTTCTGGCCTCCACCCACATGTGTGAACATGCCCAGAGGGCCTAGACTTTTTCTAGACAGAGGGAGGTGAGCAGTGGGACTCCTCAGTCACCAGAGAGGAGGCACAGCAGAGTGACAAGTCTCCAATAGGAATGACACCCCAACCGTCCCCAGAGGACTCTCCATGCCGCAGGCCCCCTAGCACACTCAGGACCTTGGGATCACTGGTGAGTGGAATGGAACATAAGTTTGAAAGAACCCTGGAGGGTTTTGTGCCAACAGGAACAGGGACAAAGGAACCCCACCCGACCAGAGGCTAGGATTACTTCTGGTCAGGGCCAGCCCCACACCATCTTGGGCACAAACTGGGCAGGCCCTAGAACACCCAGGATTTTGGGATCACTGAAACCAGTCTACACAGGAGAACACATGGGAGGCAGAAGCAACAGAGCTTCTTGGACAGGGTCCCTTCCGGCCTTCATCCTCAGCCAGGAGGCAGAGCTGAGACCCAGACCCCTGGCACCTTCCTTGTGAGAGGAGAGCTTGGCTGCAGAGAGTGCTCTGACCACTGGGACTCAGGAGAGAGTTGGACTCCCAGGAGTACTGACAGAGGCTAACAGAATCACAGGAGGAACAAAGTCCAGTCAGACACAGCTAGAACATCTAATGCCAGAGATTGCCAGGTGGCAAAAGGCAAACATAAGAATTTTACTAACAGAAACCAAGACTACTGGGCATCATCAGAACCCAGCATTCCCACTACAGCGAGTCCTGGATACCCCAACACACCCAAAAAACAAGACTTGGATTTAAAATCATATCTCATGAAGGTAGTAAAGGATTTTAAGAAGGACATTGATAACTCACTTAAAGAAATACAGGAAAACACTGCTAAACAGGTAGAAGACCTTTAAGAGGAAACACAAAAATCCCTTAAAGAATCACAGGAAAACACAACCAAACAGATAATGGAATTGAACAAAACCATCCAAGATCTAAAAATGAAAGTATAAACAATAAAGAACACCCAAATGGAGACAACTCTAGAGATAGAAATCCTAGAAAGAAATCAGGAACTATCAGCAACAGAAAACAAGAGATGGAAGAGAGAATCTCAGGTGCAGAAGATTCCATAGAGAACATAGACACAACAATCTAAGAAAATGCAAAATCCAAAAAGATATAACTCAAAACATCCAGGAAATCCAGAGCACAATGAGAAGACCAAACCTATGGAAATAGGAGTAGATGAGAATGAAGATTTTCAACTTAAGGGGTCAGTAAATAGCTTCAACAAAATTATAGAAGAAAACTTCCCAAACCTAAATAAAGAGATGCCCATGAACATACAAGAAGCCTACAGGACTCCAAATAGACTGGACCAGAAAAGAAATTCCTCCCGACACATAATAATCAGAACAACAAATGCACTAAATAAAGATAGAATATTAAAAGCAGTAAGGGTAAAAGGTCAAGTAACATATAAAGGCAGACCTATTCGAAATAAACCAGACTTCTCACCAGAGACTATGAAAGCCAGAAGATCCTGGACAGATGTTATACAGACACTAAGAGAACACAAATGCCAGCCCAGGCTACTATACCCAGCCGAACTCTCAATTACCATAGATGGAGAAACTAAGGTATTCCATGACAAAACAAAATTCACACAATATCTTTCTACGAATCCAGCCCTTAAAAGGATAATAAAGGGAAAACTCCAACACAAGGATGAAAATTATGCCCTAGAAAAAGCAAGAAAGTAATCCTTCAACAAACCTAAAAGAAGCCACAAGAACAGAACCCCAACGCTAACAACAAAAATAACAGGAAGCAACAATTACTTTTCCTTAATATCTCTTAATATCAATGGACTCAATTCCCCAATAAAAAGACATAGACTAACAGAATGGCTACACAAACAGGACCCAACATTCTGCTGCTTACAGGAAACCCATCTCAGGGAAAAAGACAGACACTACCTCAGAGTGAAAGGCTGGAAAACAATTTTCCAAGAAAATGGTCTGAAGAAACAGGCTGGAGTAGCCATTCTAATATCGGATAAAATCGACTTCAACCCAAAGTTATCAAAAAAGACAAGGAGGGACACTTCATACTCATCAAAGGTAAAATCCTCCAAGAGGAACTCTCAATTCTGAATATCTACGCTCCAAATGCAAGGGCAGCCACATTCATTAAAGAAACTTTAGTAAAACTCAAAGCACACATTGCACCTCACACAATAATAGTGGGAGACTTCAACACATCACTTTCATCAATGGACAGATCATGGAAACAGAAACTAAACAGGGACACAGTGAAACTAACAGAAGTGATGAAACAAATGGACTTAACAGATATCTACAGAACATTTTATCATAAAACAAAAGGATATACCTTCCTCTCAGCACCTCATGGTACCTTCTCCAAAATTGACCATATATTTGGTCACAAAACAGGCCTCAACAGATACAAAATTATTGAAACTTTCCCATGCATCCTATCAGATTACCATGAACTAAGGCTGATCTTCAATAACAACATAGATAATAGAACGCCAACATTCACTTAGAAGCTCAACAACAATCTACTCAATGATACATTGATCAAGTAATAAAAAAGAGATTAAAGACTTTTTAGAGTTTAATGAAAATGAAGCCACAACATACCCAAACTTATGGGACACAATGAAAGCAGTCCTAAGAGGAAAACTCATAGCTCTGAGTATTGCCAAAAAGAAACTAGAGAGAGAATACACTAACAGCTTGACAGCACACCTAAGAGCTCTAGAAGAAAAGGAAGCAAATTCACCCAAGGTGAGTAGATAGCAGGAAATAATCAAACTCAGGGTTGAAATCAACCAAGGGGAAACAAAAAGAACTATTCAAAGAATCAACCAAAGCAGGAACTGGTTCTTCCAGAAGATCAATAAGAGAGATTAACCCTTAGGCAGACTAACTAGAGGGCACAAGACCAGTATCCTACTTAACAAAACCAGAAATGAAGAGGGAGACATAACAACAGAACCTCAGGAAGTCCAAAACATTATCAGATCCTACTACAAAAGGTTATACTCAACAAAACTGGAAAACCTGGATGAAATGGACAAATTTCTAGACAGTTACCAGGTAGCAAAGTTAAATCAGGATCAGATTAATGATCTAAACATCCCATACCCCCTAAAGAAATAAAAGCAGTCATTAATAGTCTCCTAAGCAAAAAAAGCCCAGGACCAGATGGCTTTATTGCAGAGTTCTGTCAGACCTTCAAAGAAGACCTAATTCCAATTCTCCTTACACTATTCCAAAAAATAGAAACAGAAGGTACTCTATCTAGTTCATTCTATGAAGCCACAATTACTCTGATACCTAAACCACATAAAGACCCAACAAAGAAAGACAACTTCAGACCAATTTCCCTTATGAGTATCTATGCAAAAATACTCAATAAAATCCTGAATACCGAATCCAAGAACATATCAAAATGATCATCCATCATGACAAGTAGGCTTCATCCAAGGGATGGTTTAATATATGGAAATCCATCAATGTAATCCACTATATAAACACACTCAAAGACAAAAACCATATGATCATCTTATTAGAGGCTGAGAAAGCATTGGACAAAATCCAACACCCCTTCATGATAAAAGTCTTGGAAAGATTAGGAATTCAAGGCCCGGAGGCGGCGCCATTTCCGGCTCCAGACAACCGGCCACCTTCCTGGTGAGAGCACAGGGGTCCACCCGGCCCGAGTGGCTTCAGCCTCACGTTCCGTGGGGCCACCTTGGTTCCGGGACTCCGCGGCGGGCGGTCTGTGGGTGAGAGTGTGGAACACAGAGGCCAGCAGCTTCTGGAACGGGCGAGAGCCACAGAGCCTCTGAGGCGGAGCCATTTTCGGCTACAGACAACCTGCCACCTTCCTGGTCAGAGCACAGGTGTCCGCACAGCCCGGGAGGCTTCTGCCTCACGTTCCGTGGGGGCCACCTTGATTCTGGGACTCCACAGCGGGCAGTCTGCAGGCCAAAGCAACACAGCTTCTTGGAAAAATCCTGTTTTGGGCCTTCATCTTCGGCCAGGAGGAGGTCCAAACACCAGATAACTGTGCACCTCCCTGAAAGAGGAGAACTTGCCTGCAGAGACTGCTATGACCACTGAAACTCAGGGAAGAGAGCTAGTCTCCCTGGTCTGCTGATATAGTGTAACAAAATCACCAGAGGAACAATCTCTAAACAGAGACAACTATAACAACTAATTCCAGAGATTACCAGATGGCGAAAGGTAAACGTAAGAATCTTACTAACAGAAACCAGGACTACTCACCATCATCAGAACTCAGCACTCCCACTTCGCCCAGTCCAGGGCACCCCAACACACCTGAAAAGCTAGACCTGGATTTAAAAGCATATCTCATGATGATGGTAGAGGACATCAAGAAGGACTTAAATAACTCACTTAAAGAAATACAGGAGAACACTGCTAAACAAGTAGAAGACATTAAAGAGGAAACACAAAAATCCCTTAAAGAATTACAGGAAAACATAACCAAACAGGTGATGGAATTGAATAAAACCATCCAAGACCTAAAAAGGGAAGTAGACACAATAAAGAAAACCCAAAGTGAGGCAACAGTGGAGATAGAAACACTAGGAAAGAAATCTGGAACCATAGATGCGAGCATCAGCAACAGAATACAAGAAATGGAAGAGAGAATCTCAGGTGCAGAAGATTCCATAGAGAACATCGGCACAACAATCAAAGAAAATGGAAAATGCAAAAAGATCCTAACTCAAAACATCCAGGAAATCCAGGACACAATGAGAAGACCGAACCTACGGATAATAGGAGTGGATGAGAATGAAGATTTTCAACTCAAAGGGCCAGCAAACATCTTCAACAAGATTATTGAAGAAAACTTCCCAAATCTAAAGAAAGAGATACCCATGAACATACAAGAAGCCTACAGAACTCCAAATAGACTGGACCAGAAAAGAAATTCCTCCCGACACATAATAATCAGAACAACAAATGCACTAAATAAAGATAGAATACTAAAAGCAGTAAGGGAAAAAGGTCAAGTAACATATAAAGGCAAGCCTATCAGAATTACACCAGATTTTTCACCAGAGACTATGAAAGCCAGAAGAGCCTGGACAGATGTTATACAGACACTAAGAGAACACAAATTCCAGCCCAGGCTACTATACCCAGCCAAACTCTCAATTACCATAGATGGAGAAACCAAAGTATTCCACGACAAAACTAAATTCACCCATTATCTCTCCACGAATCCAGCCCTTCAAAGGATAATAACAGAAAAAAACCAATACAAGGACGGGAACCACGCCCTAGAAAAAACAAGAAGGTAATCCCTCAACAAAACTAAAAGAAGACAGCCACAAGAACAGAATGCCAACTTTAACAACAAAAACAACAGGAAGCAACAATTACTTTTCCTTAATATCTCTTAATATCAATGGTCTCAACTCCCCAATAAAAAGACATAGACTAACAGACTGGCCACACAAACAGGACCCAACATTCTGCTGCTTACAGGAAACCCATCTCAGGGAAAAAGACAGACACTACCTCAGAGTGAAAGGCTGGAAAACAATTTTCCAAGCAAATGGTCTGAAGAAACAAGCTGGAGTAGCCATTTTAATATCGGATAAAATCGACTTCCAACCCAAAGTTATTAAAAAAGACAAGGAGGGACACTTCATACTCATCAAAGTTAAAATCCTCCAAGAGGAACTCTCAATTCTGAATATCTACGCTCCAAATGCAAGGGCAGCCACATTCATTAAAGACACTTTAGTAAAGATCAAAGCACACGTTGCACCTCACACAATAATAGTGGGAGACTTCAACACACCACTTTCATCAATGGACAGATCGTGGAAACAGAAACTAAACAGGGACACAATGAAGCTAACAGAAGTTATGAAACAAATGGACCTGACAGATATCTACAGAACATTTTATCCTAAAACAAAAGGATATACCTTCTTCTTAGCACCTCACGGGACCTTCTCCAAAATTGACCATATAATTGGTCACAAAACAGGCCTCAACAGATACAAAAATATTGAAATTGTCCCATGTATCCTATCAGACTACCATGGCCTAAGACTGATCTTCAATAACAACATAAATAATGGAAAGCCAACATTCACATGGAAACTGAACAACACTCTTCTCAATGATACCTTGGTCAAGGATGGAATAAAGAAAGAAATTAAAGACTTTTTAAGAGTTTAATGAAAATGAAGCCACAACGTACCCAAACCTATGGGACACAATGAAAGCATTTCTAAGAGGGAAACTCAGCTCTGAGTGCCTCCAAGAAGAAACGGGAGAGAGCACATACTAGCAGCTTGAAAACACATCTAAAAGCTCTAGAAAAAAAGGAAGCAAATTCACCCAAGAGGAGTAGACGGCAGGAAATAATCAAACTCAGGGGTGAAATCAACCAAGTGGAAACAAGAAGAACTATTCAAAGAATTAACCAAACGAGGAGTTGGTTCTTTGAAAAAATCAACAAAATAGATAAACCCTTAGCTAGACTCACTAAAGGGCACAGGGACAAAATCCTAATTAACAAAATCAGAACTGAAAAGGGAGACATAACAACAGGTCCTGAAGAAATCCAAAACACCATCAGATCCTTCTACAAAAGGCTATACTCAACAAAACTGGAAAACCTGGACGAAATGGACAAATTTCTGGACAGATATCAGGTACCAAAGTTGAATCAGGATCAAGTTGACCATCTAAACAGTCCCATATCACCTAAAGAAATAGAAGCAGTTATCAATAGTCTCCCAGCCAAAAAAAGCCCAGGACCACACGGGTTTAGTGCAGAGTTCTATCAGACCTTCAAAGAAGATCTAATTCCAGTTCTGCACAAACTATTTCACAAAATAGAAGTAGAAGGTACTCTACCCAACTCATTTTATGAAGCCACTATTACTCTGATACCTAAACCACAGAAAGACCCAACAAAGATAGAGAACTTCATTCTGTTATGAATATCGATGCAAAAATCCTCAATAAAATTCTCGCTAACCGAATCCAAGAACACATTAAAGCAATCATCCATCCTGACCAAGTAGGTTTTATTCCAGGGATTCAGGGATGGTTTAATATACGAAAATCCATCAATGTAATCCATTATATAAACAAACTCAAAGACAAAAACCACATGATCATCTCGTTAGATGCAGAAAAAGCATTTGACAAGATCCAACACCCATTCATGATAAAAGTGTTGGAAAGATCAGGAATTCAAGGCCCATACCTAAACATGATAAAAGCAATCTACAGCAAACCAGTAGCCAACATCAAAGTAAATGGAGAGAAGCTGGAAGCAATCCCACTAAAATCAGGGACTAGACAAGGCTGCCCACTTTCTCCCTACCTCTTTAACATAGTACTTGAAGTATTAGCCAGAGCAATTCGACAACAAAAGGAGATCAAGGGGATACAAATTGGAAAACAGGAAGTCAAAATATCACTTTTTGCAGATGATATGATAGTATATATAAGTGACCCTAAAAATTCTACCAGAGAACTCCTAAACCTGAAAAACAGCTTCGGTGAAGTAGCTGGATATAAAATAAACTCAAACAAGTCAATGGCCTTTCTCTATACAAAGAATAAACAGGCTGAGAAAGAAATTAGGGAAACAACACCCTTCTCAATAGTCACAAATAATATAAAATATCTTGGCGTGACTCTAACTAAGGAAGTGAAAGATCTATATGATAAAAACTTCAAATCTCTGAAGAAAGAAGTTAAAGAAGATCTCAGAAGATGGAAAGATCTCCCATGCTCATGGATTGGCAGGATCAACATTGTAAAAATGGCTATCTTGCCAAAAGCAATCTACAGATTCAATGCAATCCCCATCAAAATTCCAACTCAATTCTTCAACGAATTAGAAGGAGCAATTTGCAAATTCATCTGGAATAACAAAAAACCTAGGATAGCAAAAAGTCTTCTCAAGGATAAAAGAACCTCTGGTGGAATCACCATGCCTGACCTAAAGCTTTACTACAGAGCAATTGTGATTAAAAACTGCATGGTACTGGTATAGAGACAGACAAGTAGACCAATGGAATAGAATTGAAGACCCAGAAATGAACCCACACACCTATGGTCACTTGATCTTCGACAAGGGAGCTAAAACCATCCAGTGGAAGAAACACAGCATTTTCAACAATTGGTGCTGGCACAACTGGTTGTTATCATGTAGAAGAATGCGCATCGATCCATACTTATCTCCTTGCACTAAGGTCAAATCTAAGTGGATCAAGGAACTTCACATAAAACCAGAGACACTGAAACTTATAGAGGAGAAAGTGGGGAAAGGCCTTGAAGATATGGGCACAGGGGAAAAATTCCTGAACAGAACAGCAATGGCTTGTGCTGTAAGATCAAGAATTGACAAATGGGACCTAATGAAACTCCAAAGTTTCTGCAAGGCAAAAGACACCGTCAATAAGACAAAAAGGCCACCAACAGATTGGGAAAGGATCTTTACCTATCCTAAATCAGATAGGGGACTAATATCCAACATATATAAAGAACTCAAGAAGGTGGACTTCAGAAAATCAAATAACCCCATTAAAAAATGGGGCTCAGAACTGAACAAAGAATTCTCACCTGAGGAATACCGAATGGCAGAGAAGCACCTGAAAAAATGTTCAACATCCTTAATCATCAGGGAAATGCAAATCAAAACAACCCTGAGATTCCACCTCACACCAGTCAGAATGGCTAAGATCAAAAATTCAGGTCACAGCAGATGCTGGTGTGGATGTGGAGAAAGAGGAACACTCCTCCATTGTTGGTGGGATTGCAGGCTTGTACAACCACTCTGGAAATCAGTCTGGCGGTTCCTCAGAAAATTGGACATAGTACTACCGGAGGATCCATCAATACCTCTCCTGGGCATTTATCCAGAAGATGCCCCAACTGGTAAGAAGGACACATGCTCCACTATGTTCATAGCAGCCTTATTTATAATAGCCAGAAGCTGGAAAGAACCCAGATGCCCCTCAACAGAGGAATGGATACAGAAAATGTGGTACATCTACACAATGGAGTACTACTCAGCTATTAAATAGAATGAATTTATGAAATTCCTAGCCAAATGGATGGACCTGGAGGGCATCATCCTGAGTGAGGTAACACATTCACAAAGGAACTCACAATATGTACTCACTGATAAGTGGATATTAGCCCAAAACCTAGGATACCCAAGATATAAGATACAATTTCCTAAACACATGAAACTCAAGAAAAATGAAGACTGAAGTGTGGACACTATGCCCCTCCTTAGAAGTGGGAACAAAACACCCTTGGAAGGAGTTACAGAGACAAAGTTTGGAGCTGGGATGAAAGGATGGTCCATGTAGAGACTTCCATATCCAGGGATCCACCCCATAATCAGCATCCAAGCGCTGACACCATTGCATACACTAGCAAGATTTTATCGAAAGGACCCAGATGTAGCTGTCTCTTGTGAGACTATGCTGGGGCCTAGCAAACACAGAAGTGGATGCTCACAGTCAGCTAATGGATGGATCACAGGGCTCCCAATGGAGGAGCTTGAGAAAGTAGCCAAGGAGCTAAAGGGATCTGCAACCCTATAGGTGGAGCAACATTATGAACTAACCAGTACCCCGGAGCTCTTGACTCTAGCTGCATATGTATCAAAAGATGGCCTAGTCGGCCATCACTGGAAAGAGAGGCCCATTGGACATGCAAACTTTATATGCCCCAGTACAGGGGAACGCCAGGGCCAAAAAGGAGGAGTGGGTGGGTAGGGGATTGGGGGTGGGTGGGTATGGGGGACTTTTGGTATAGCATTGGAAATGTAAATGAGCTAAATACCTAATAAAAAATGGAAAAAAAAAAAAGAAACCCTGACTAAGACAGTAGGTTAGTGAGCAGAGAGAGGAGGAATGGGATAGAGGGGTTTTCGGAGGGGAAACGAGGAAAGGGGATAACATTTGAAATGTAAATAAAGAAAATATCATTAAAAAAAAAAGGAATTCAAGGCCCATACCTAAACATAATAAAAGCAACATACAGCAAACCAGTAGCCAAAATCAAACTAAATGGAGAGAAACTTGAAACAATCCCACTAAAATCAGGGACTAGACAAGGCTGCCCACTCTCTCCCTACCTATTCTATATAGTACTCAAAGTCCTACCCAGAGCAATTCAACAACAAAAGGAGATCAAGGGGATACAAATTGGAAAGGAAGAAGTAAAAAATATCACTTCTTGCAGATGATAGGACTGTCTATATAAGTGACCCTAAAAATTCCACTAGAGAACTCCTAAACCTGATAAACAGCTTCAATGAAGTAGCTGGATATAAAATTAACTCAAAGAATTCAGTAGCCTTTCTCTACACAAAGGATTAAGAGGCTGAGAAAGAAATTAGGGAAGCAACACCCTTCACAATAGTCACAAATAATATAAAGTACCTTGGTGTGACTCTAAGGAAGTGAAAGATCTATATGATAAGAACTTCAAGTCTCTGAAGAAAGAAATAGAAGAAAATCTCAGAAGATGGAAAGATCTTCCATGCTCATGGAATGGCAGGATTAATATAGTCAAAATGGCTATCTTGCCAAAAGCAATCTACAGCTTTAATGCAATCCCCTTCAAAACTCCAACTCAATTCTTCACAGAGTTAGAAAGGGCAATTTGCAAATTCATCTGGAATAACAAAAAACCTACTATAGCAAAAACTGTTCTAAAGAATTAACGAAGCCCTGGGAGAATCACCATGCCTGACCTCAAGCTGTACTACAGAGCAGTTGTGGTTAAAAACAAAAACAAAAACAAATACAAAACAAACAAGCAAAAATGATACTGTATCATTGTATGATACTGGTACAGCAACAGATAGGTAGATCAATGGAGTAGAACTGAAGACCCAGAAATGAACCCACACACCTATGGTCACTTGATCTTTGAAAAAGGAGCTAATACAATTCAGTGGGAAAAGACAGCATTTTTAACTGGCAGTTAGCATGTAGAAGAATGTGAATTGATCCATTCTTATCTCCTTGTACAAAGCTCAAGACTAAGTGGATCAAGGAACTCTACATAAAACCAGAGGCACTAAAAGTTATAGAGGAGAGAGTGGGGTATAGCATTGAAGATATGGGCACAGGGGAAAAATTCCTGAACAGAACACCAATGGCTTGTGCTGTAAGATCAAGAATCAAAAAATGGGACCTCATAAAATTGCAAAGCTTCTGTAAGGCAAAAGACATTTTCAATAAGACAAAAAGGCCATCAACAGATCTGGAAAGGATTTTTACCAATCCTAAATCCAGTAGGGGACTAATATCCAATATATACAAAGAACTCAAGAAGCTGGACTCCAGAAAATCAAATAACCCCATTAAAAACTGTGCCACAGAGCTAAACAAAGAATTCTCAACTGAGGAATACCAAATGGCTGAGAAGCACCTGAAAAAATGTTCAACATCCGTAATCATCAGGGAAATGCAAATCAAAACAACCCTGAGATTCCACCTCACACCAGTCAGAATGGCCAAGATCAAAAATTCAGGTGACAGAAGATGCTGGTGAGGATGTGGAGAAAGAGGAACACTCCTACATTGCTGGTGGGATTGCAAGCTTGTACAACCACTCTGGAAATCAGTCTTGTGGTTCCTCAGAAAATTGGAGGATCTAGCAATACCTCTCCTGGGCGTACATCCAGAAGATGTTCCAACTGGTAATAAGAACGCTTGCTCCACTATGTTCATAGCAGCCTTATTTAAAATAGCCAGAAGCTAGAAAGAACACAGATATCCCTCAAAGAGGAATGGATACAGAAAATGTGGTACATTTACACAATGGTGTATTATTCAGCTATTGAAACCAATGAATTTATGAAATTCCTAGGCAAATGGATGAATCTGGAGGATATCATCCTGAGTGAGGTAACCCAATCACAAAAGAACTCACATGATATGCACTCACTGATAAGTGGATATTAGCCCAGAAACTTAGACTACCCAAGATACAATTTGCAAAACACATGAAACTCAAGAAGAAGGGAGACCAGGAAAACCAAAGTGTGGATACTTTACTCCTTCTTAGAATGGGGAACAAAATACCCATATAAGGAGTTACAGAGACAAAGGTTGGAGCTGAGAAGGAAGGAAGGACCATGCAGACACTGCCCAACCAGGGGATCCATACCATAATCAGCCACCAAACGCAGACACTATTGCATATGCCAGCAAGATTTTGTTGACATGACCCTGATATAGCTGTCTCTTGTGAGGCTATGCCAGTGCCTGGCAAATACAGAAGTGGATGCTCACAGTCATCTATTGGATGGAACACAGGGCCCCAATGGAGAAGCTAGAGAAAGTACCCAAGGAGCTGAAGGGGTCTGGAACCATATAGGTAGAACAACAATATGAACTAACCAGTACCCCCAGAGCTCGTGTCTCTGGCTACATATGTAGCAGAAGATGGCCTAATTGGCTATCACTGGGAGGAGATGCCCTGGGTTTTGCAAAGATTATATGTCCCGGTAAAGGGGAATGCAAGGGCCAGGATGGGGGAGTGGGTAGGTTGGGGAGCAGTTCGAGGGGAGGGTATAGGGGACTTTCCGGATTGCATTTGAATTGTAAATGAAGAAAATATCTAATAAAAATTGTTTAAATAATAATAATAAAAAGGAATGACACCCCAATGTCATGGTGTGCAATGGAGATGTGCATGGGACTAGAAGCTCTGGGACAGCAAGCTGGGAAGCCTGGTGGAGTGTCCCTCCAAGCCTTCAGCTGGGTCAGGTGGATAGAGGGCCTAGGTGTGGGAGATGTTGAAGGGAGGAAAAAAATCAGCCCTGCTGTGCTTGCCTGTCTTCTTTCTGTAGTTCAAAGGCAGGGGCAGGTCCTGGGCATCTCTGAGTCACCATCAAGATCACCCTAGGAGGTCTAAGTCACCTTCCTCCCTAGGTATTCTCATCCCTGTGTCTTTTGTCCCTTAGGAAACAGCACCTACAGACCTAATAGCCCTAGCTGGAGTTAGGAAGCTGTACGTAATTTTTAGTGAATTTTAATTTTAGTGCAGAGTGAGAATAAAAATTCCTTTCTTGTTTTGTAGTAACCCACATGATAGAAGCTCTCACATATGACTCACAGACTCTGTGATACCTCAGTTAAGGAACCTGAAAGCATCTAAAGGTCCTTAGTACCTAGTACCTTCACTCTAAAGAAAAGGAAAAGAGAGATTCCCATTTCCTTCTAGATGTGAGGCATGCTCTCAAGAGCCTCAGAGGTGTCTGGTTGGTAAGGAGTATCTGACTCAGGCAGCACTTGCATGTAGGATTGGTATTTTCCAAACTCAGCCTGAAGAAGATCTATCCCATGGCCTTAACTAGACCCAGGCCACCACAGCCATTTGCTGAGATTTGCTGAAAGGTGAGTGCGTAAATGGTTGCCAGAGTGAACCCTATGCAAAGGATAGGACAGAAGTATTCTTTTCTGAAAGAAAAATTGCTGTTTCTTATATGTGTGCATGTATTATACAGATATATATACATAAACACACGTACACACACATTATATGTATATGTATATATGTATATGTATATGTATATGTATATGTATATGTATATGTATATGTATATGTATATGTATATGTATATGTATATGTATATGTATATGTATATGTATATATGTGTGTGTGTATACACACACACACACACCACATACATACATACATACATACATACATACATACATACATACATATATGTGGAGGCCAGATGTCAAAGTCAGGTGTCTTCCACTTCTTTTCATATTCTGTTTTTGAGATAGGGTCTCTCACTGAATCTAAAGCTCACCTATTCAGCTAATTCCAGGGATCCTGCTGCCTTTACCTTCTGAGCACTGGAATTACAGACTTATATCATTGCACCCAGGTTTTTATAAAACTTCTAGAGACCTGAACTCGAGTCATGATGGAACAGCAAGTGTTGTAACAATCGATCCATTTCCCATGAATCCAAGACTTGAATGAGAGTCAGAAGGGGCCAGGAGCAAGGTTAGAAAGAGGAGGTACCTCTTTGCTCTCTGGAGCATTCACATACCCATGGCCGCATGGAATAGGATGAGGAGTGAAGTGCCAATGCATTCAGGACTGGTGACTAGTGTATTGACCTCTGTAGCTAAGATGTCTTCATAGTCAACGGTGGTAATCTCTTTGTGTGTGGCAGTTATTCTACTGTTCAGTGAAGTGGGGGTTGGGGTCGCTGCTGACCTAGGACTGTTTACCACCCAACTCGAACTCCCTTGGTTCTTGAATTCCTTCTCTTCTTTTTCTTTTTTCTTTTTCTTTTCTTTTCTTTTCTTTTCTTTTCTTTTCTTTTCTCCTTTTCTTTTCTTTTCTTTCCTTTCCTTTCCTTTCCTTCTCTCTCTCTCTCTCCCCCCCCCTCTCTCTTTCTTTCTCTTTATTGGATATTTTCTTTATTTACATTTCTAATGTTATCCCCTTTCCTGGTTTACCCTCTGAAAACTCCCTCCCCCATCTCCTCCTCCCTTCCCCTGCTCACTAACCACTCCTGCTTCCTGGCCCTGGCATTCGCCTACACTGGGGCATAGAGCCTTCACAGGACCAAGGGCCTCTTCTCCCATTGATGTCCGACTAGTCCATCCTCTGCTACCTATGTGGCTGGATCCATGGGTCCCTCCATGTGTACTCTTTTGCTGGTGGTTTTATTATTCCTCTGCGAGAGAGGTCAACCTAAAAGTTTTCCTGGTTACTGGCTAAAGGACATGCTGATTTGGGAGAAGGGTTTTGTCTTTGTGTTTTTAGGGAAGGCAATTAGAGTCTGCACATCTTCCAGAGTTATATGGACCAGCTTTGACAGAGGCACACCCTCTGAAGAATTATATTCAATAGAATCAAACATAAGGGCCAAGATTCTTTGTGCCATTCCTCACTTGGCACGAATGAAAACTTTTGATTATTATTATTAAAATTGGCTCATAAAAAAGACTGTCTTTCACAGGCTAAAAAAAAAAAAAGAGCAGAATTTCACCCTAACTTGTATGTATATCTTACACAGACTAAAACAGTATGACTAGATATCTTGATAATACTTAAAGTTTGTTTTGAGATTTGTATATCGCAGAATGTAAGTGTTGGTGAGATTCATAGTCAAACATGCTGAAAAGATCTGGTTGAACTCCTGATGTCCTGAATCCAGTCAGAATGCAGACATCACAGACGAATAACAACTGTTGGCTTGGCCGTCTTAAGACCTAACCAATTCCTACATTTCTCCTAAGTTCCCTCTCCCCTTCAAGATATCTCAATGGCCATATTCAGCAGGAAGAAGTTAAGAAGAGTTGTCCCAGTTCCCTGGGTTTGGTGGTCTGGAGGTGGTTATTCTAAGCTTGTCTTTCTGGAGAATTTAGAAATGGTCAGAATTTAATAGGGAGGATATAACTAAAATTGATTGTGTAGCCATAATCTCATTAGGTATAAATCTTTATAATTGTTACTAAGTTGAAGTTATAATTTCTTACATTGGCACAGAAGTTATTTTGATACAGAATTAAGGTTTTCATTGATATAAATTTCTTCTATTGATACAATTATTGTAAGAATACAAAGCTGAGACCCAGTCCTTCTCTGTCTGCCTTTGCAAACTGATCTGGATGTTTAGGCATATGAGTTTGTCTTACATTGAACAAGCATGAGGAGTGATAGACAGCAGAGTTGCAGTGCCCAGCTCAGCTCTCTTCACATGGTCATGTCCAGCTCGACCTCCTGAATGCCAATAGGCTGTGCCCTGTAGGACACAGGGATCTAAAGGACTCCTTGGAATTGGGTGACATAAACACATACTTTCTTTAGCATGTATTTATTGGGTTAATTGGGCTAGTATCCATTCTTTAATAATGTTAGTATGTGCATCCAGGACCTAAACCATGAAAAGAGTTTATGACTAGATGGTTGGTCCCATGGCTTCAGAGACTTCTGTCCATGTTCACTTGGACTCTATGCTTTGGTCTAACCTGTGGTGGCACAGTGTGGTGAAGGATAGGATATCTATACCATGAGAAAAAGAAAAAAAAAAAAAAAAAAAAAGAAGGGCTAAGGCCTCTGGATGTCAAGCAAGGGCAGGATCCTAGTGCCTCTGCTCTCCCACTGTGTTTTGGTCAGGCCTTTAGCACATAGATTATTGGGGGAGTATTTTAGATATAAAATGTAAGTTTAAAAATTTTTATTGGATATTCTTTATTTACATTTTAAATGTTATCCCCTTTCTGATCCCCCCTCTAAAAACTCCCTATCCTGTCCCCCTCCCCCTGCTTCTAGGAGGGTGTTCCCACCTACTCCTGCCTCCCTGTCCTCAAATTCCCCTACACTGAGGCAGCTAGCCTTCACAAGACCAAGGGCCTCTCCTCCCATTGATGCCTGACGAGGCCATCCTCTGCTACATATGTGGTTGGAGCCATGAGTTCCTCTGTGGTTGATGGTTTAGTCCCTGTGAGCTCTGGGTGGTCTGGTTGGTTGATATTGTTTTTCTTCCTATGGGGTTGCAAACCCCTTCAGTTCCTTCAGTCTTTTTTACAACTCCTCCACTGGGGACCCCATGCTCAGTCCAATGGTTGGCTGAGAGCGTCCACCTATGTATTTGTCAGGCTCTGGCAGGTCCTCTCAGGAGACAGCTATATCAGGCTTCTGTCAGCTAGCACTTCTTGGCATCCACAATAGTGTCTGGGTTTGGTAACTGTATATGAGTTAGGTCCCCAGGTGGGGCAGTCTTTGAATGGCCTTTCCTTCAGTCTCTGCTCCACACTTTGTCTCTGTATCTCCTCTCGTAGGTATTTTGTTCCCCCTTCTAAGAAGGTTCAAAGTATTCATGCTTTGGTCTTCCTTCTTCTTGAGCTTCATGTGGTCTGTGAATTGTATCTTCGGTATTCTGAGCTTCTGGGCTAATATCCACTTACCTCACTGAAGATGATATTTTCTAGTTCCATCCATTTCCCTACGAATTTCATGAAGTCACTGTTTTTAATAGTTGAGTAGTGTTCCATTGTGTAAAGGTACCACACTTTCTGTATCCATTCCTCTGTTGAAGGATATCTTTGTTCTTTCCAGCTTCTGGCTATTATAAATAAAGCTGCTATGAACATAGTGGAACATGTGTCCTTGGTATATGTTGGAGAATGATTTGAGTATATGCCCAGGAGTGGTATAGCTGGGTCCTCAGATAATACTATGTCCAATTTTAGGAGGAACTGCCAAACTGATTTCCAGAGTGTTTGTACCAGTTTGCATTCCCACCAGCAATGGAGGAGTGTTCCTCTTTCTCCATATCCTCGCCAGCATCTACTGTCACCTGAGGTTTTTTATTTTAGCCATTCTGACTGGTGTGAGGTGTAATTTCAGGGTTGTTTTAATTTGCATTTCCCTGATGACTAAGGATGTTGAACATTTCTTTAGGCTCTTCCCGCCATTCAATATTCCTTAGTTGAAAATTCTTTCTTTGGCTCTATACCCCATTTTTAATGGGTTTATTTGATTTTCTAGAGTCTACCTTCTTGAGTTCTTTGTATATATTGGATATTATCCTTTGGTCAGATATAGGATTGGTAAAGATCTTTTCCCATTCTGTTGGTTGCCTTTTTGTCGTATTGATAGTGTTTTACAGAAGCTTTGCAATTTTATGAAGTCCCATTTGTCAATTCTTGATCTTAGAGCATAAGCCTTTGGTATTCTGTTCAGGAAAATTTCCCCTGTGCCCATGTGTTTAAGGCTTTCCTCCACTTTCTCTTCTATTAGTTTCATTGTATCTGTCTTTATGTGGAGGTCCTTGATCCACTTAGACTTGAGCTTTGTACAAGGAGATAAGAATAGATTGATTTGCATTCTTCTACATGCTGACCTTCAGTTGAATCAGCAGCATTTGTTGAAAATGCTGTCTTTTTCCACTGGATGTTTGTATCTCCTTTGTCATCCACTGGATGTTTGTATCTCCTATGTCAAAGGTCAAGTAACCATAGGTGTGTGGGTTCATTTCTAGGTCCTCAGTTTTGTTCCATTGGTCTACCTGGCTGTCTCTGTACCAATATCACACAGTTTTTCCACACATTTTTTCATTAGATATTTTCTTCATTTACATTTCAAATGCTATCCCAAAAGTCTCCTATACCCTCCACCTGCCCTGCTCCCCTACCCACTCACTCCCACTTCTTGGCCCTGGCCCTTGCCTGTGAGGCATATAAAGTTTGCTAGACCAAGGGGCCTCTTTTCCCAATGATGGCCAACTAGGCCAACTTCTGCTACATATGTAGCTAGAGACATGAGCTCTGGGTGGTACTGATTAGTTCATATTGTTGTACCACCTATAGGGATGCAGACCCCTTCAGCTCTTGGGTACTTTCTCTAGCTCCTATATTGGGGGCCCTGTGTTCCATCCTATAGATGACTGTGAGCATCCACTTCTGAATTTGCCAGGCATTGGCAAAGCCTCACAGGAGAGGCTGGCGTGTGCAAATAGTGTCTGCGTTTGGTGACTGATTATGGGATGGACACCCAGGTGGGGCAGTCTCTGGATGGTCCATCCTTTCATCTTAGCTCCAAACTTTTTCTCTGCAACTCCTTCCATGAGTATTTTACTCTGTATTCTAGGGAGGAATGAAGTATCCACGCATTGGTCTTCCTTCTTGATTTTCTTGTGTTTTGGAAGTTGTATCTTGGGTATTCTAGGTTTCTGGGCTAATATCCACTTATCAGTGAGTGCATATCAAGTGACTTCTTTTGTGATTTGGTTACTTCACTCAGGATAGTATCCTCCAGATACATCCATTTGCCCAGAAATTTCATAAATTAATTGTTTTTAATAGCTGAGTAGTACTTCATTGTGTAAAGGTACCAGGCTTTCAGTATCCATTCCTCTGTTGAGGGACATCTGGGTTCTTTCCAGCTTCTGGCTATTATAAATAGGGCTGCTATGAACATAGTGGACCATGTGTCCTTATTACCAGTTGGAACATCTTCTGGGTATATGCCCAGGAGAGGTATTGCTGGATCTAGCAGTAGTACTATATCCAGTTTTCTGAGGAACCACAACACTGATTTCCAGAGTGGTTGTACCAGCTTGCAATCCCACCAGCAATGGAGGAGTGTTCTTCTTTCTCCACATCCTCGCCAGCATCTGCTGTTACCTGAATTTTTGATCCTAGCCTTTCTGACTGGTGTGAGGTGAAATCTCAGGGTTGTTTTGATTTTCATTTCCCTGATGGTTAAGGATGTTGAACATTTTTTCAAGTGCTTCTCAGTCCTTTGATATTCCTCAGTAGAGAATTCTTTGTTTAGCTCTGTGCCACATTTTTAAATGGGGTTATTTGAATTTCTGGAGTTCATCTTCTTGAGCTCTTTGTATATATTGGATATTAGTCCTCTATCAGATTTAGGATTGGTAAAAATTCTTTCCCAATCTGTTGGTGGCCTTTTTGTCTTATTGACAGTATCTTTTGCCCTACAGAAGCTTTGCAGTTTTATGAGGTCCCATTTGTGGATTCTTGATCTTACAGCACAGGCCATTGATGTTCTGTTCAGGAATTTTTCCCCTGTGCTCATATCTTCAAAGGTTTTCCCCACTTTCTCCTCTATAAATTTCAGTGTCTTTGGTTTTATAAGGAATTCTTTGATCCACTTAGACTTGAGCTTTGTACAAGGAGATAAGAATGGACCAATTCTCATTCCTCTACATGATAACCGCCAGTTGTGCCAGCACCATTTGTTGAAAATGCTGTCTTTTTTCCACTGGATGCTTTTAGCTCCCTTGTCAAAGATCAAGTGACCATAGGTGTGTGGGTTCATTTCTGGGTCTTCAATTCCATTCCATTGATCTACCTGTCTGTTGTTGTACCAATACCATGCAGTTTTTATCACTATTGCTCTGTAATACAGCTTCAGGTCAAGGATGTTGATTCCCCCAGAAGTTTTTTTATTGTTGAGAATAGTTTTAGGTCTCCTGGTTTTTTGTTGTTGTTGTTTTGTTTTGTTTTTGATATTCTAGATGAGTTTGCAAATTGCTCTTTCTAACTTTGTGGAGAATTGAGTTGGAATTTTGATGGGGATTGCATTGAGTCTGTAGATCGCTTTTGGCAAGATAGCCATTTTTACTGTATTAATCCTGCCAATCCATGAGCATAGGAGATCTTTCCATCTTCTGAGATCTTCTTCGATTTCTTTTGTCAGTGACTTATGTTCTTGTCATACAGAACTTTCACTTACTTGGTTAGAGTCACACCAAGGTATTTTATATTATTTGTGACTATTGTGAAGGGTGTTGTTTCCCTAATTTCTTTCTCAGCCTGTTTGTTTAGTCCTTTGAGTAGAAAAAGGCCACTGATTTGTTTGAGTTAATTTTATATACAGCTACTTTGCTGAAGTTGTTTATCAGAGTTCTCTGGCAGAATTTTTGGGGTCACTTAAGTATACTATCATCTGCAAATAGTGATATATTTTTCCTTTCCAAATTTGTATCACTTTGACCTTCTTTTGCTGTCTAATTGCTCTGGCTAGGACTTTGAGTACTATATTAAATAGGTAGGGAGAAAGTGGGCAGCCTTGTCTAGTCCTTGATTTTAGTGGGATTGCTTCAAGTTTCTCTCCATTCAGTTTGATGTTGGTTACTGGTTTGCTGTATATTGCTTTTACTATGTTTAGGTTGGCCTTGAATCCCCAATCTTTCCAAGACTTTTAACATGAAAGGAAGCTGAATTTTGTCAAATGCCTTTTCAACATCTAATGAAATGTTCATGTGTTTTTTCTTTGAGTTTATTTCTGTAGTGGATTACCTTGATGATTTTCCATATATCGCACCATCCCTACATCTCTGAGATGAAGCCTACTTGATCGTGGCAAATGATCATTTTGATGTGTTCTTGGATTCAGTTATCAAGAATTTTATTGAACATTTTTGCATCAATATTCATAAGGGATTGGTCTGAAGTTCTCTTTCTTTGTTTGGTCTTTGTGTGGTTTAGTGTAATTGTGGCTTCCTAGAAAGAATTTTGTACTGTTCCTTCTGTTTCTATTTTGTAGAATAATTTGAAGAGTATTGGTATTATGTCTTCTTTAAAGGTCTGATAGATTTTTACACTAAACCCATCTGGTCCTGGGCTTTTGTTTTGGTTGGGAGATTATTAATGACTGCTTCTATTTCTTTCGGGGTTATGGGACTATTTAGATGGATTATTTGATCCTGTTTTAACTTTGAAACCTGGTATGTGTCTAGAAAATTGTCCATTTCATCCAGATTTTCAATTTTTGTTGAGTATAAACTTTTGTAGTAGATCTGATGCTTTTTTTGAATTTCCGTGGTTTTTATTGTTATGTCGCCCTTTTTGTTTCTGATTTTGTTAATTTGGATACTGTCTCTGTGCCCTCTGGTTAGTCTGTCTAGGGGTTTATCACTCTTGTTGATTCTCTCCAAGAACCAGTTCCTAGTTTTGTTGATGCTTTGCATAGTTCTTTTTGTTTCTACTTGGTTGATTTCAGCCCTGAGTTTGATTATTTCCTACCATCTTGGGTGTTTTTGCTTCTTTTTGTTCTAGAGATTTCAGATATGCTGTTAAGCAACTAGAGTATGCTCTCTCCAGTTTCTTTTTGGAGGCACTCAGAGGTATGTGTTTTCCTCTTAGGGCTACTTTCATTGTGTCCCATAAGTTTGGGTATGTTGTGCCTTCATTTTCATTGAATTATGCAAAGTCTTTTAATTTCTTTATTTCTTCCTTGACTAAGTTACCATTGAGTAGAGCATTATTCAGATTCCATGTGTATGTGGGCTTTCTATTGTTTTTGTTGTTATCGAAGACCAGCCTTAGTCTGTGGTGATCTTATAGGGTACCCTGGATTATTTCAATCTTCTTGTATCTGTTGATGCCTGTTTTGTGACTGACTAGAGGGTCAGTTTTGGAGAAGGTATCTTGAGGTACCAAGAAGAAGGTATATTCATTTGTTTTAGGATGAAATGGTCTATAGATATCTGTTAAATACATTTGGTTTATAACTTCTCTTAGTTGCACTGTGTCCCTGTTTAGTTTGTGTTTCCATGCTCTGTCCATGGAGTGTTGAAGTCTCCCACTCTTGCACGCGCTCAACTGGCCAGGAAGAACACGCTGCAACAGGATCCTTCTGCACACGTTTATTGGGAGAGCATTGATTGCATAGGCGAAAGAAGAACAACGAACAAGGAAAATGATGCTGCTTATATACCCCTCCATGTGACGTGTCAGCTCCTGATTAGCTGCTCACTCATCACCCCACTACTACACCCCGGGATGGGCAGTGACTTGGCATGAATTTACTCTTGCACCCGCGCACATTACTTGTTTACCAGTTAGGCACAGCGGAGGCTCATGATGGCAATTGCTCACGGCTCTCCACATCTCCCCCTTTTTATTTTATTAAAACGCAAGCCACTCTTTAATGGATGAAGATAGAGGTCGAATCCCTAGTGTGCAGAAATAGGGGCCATGTACAGGATTAGCTCTTAGGCTCACAGGCTTTTACCCAGAGCAACCCTGACCTGCTCCCGTGCCGTTTTTTCCTAGGGGAAGGACACTTGGACACTCAACCCTCATGCAAATCGACTTGTCTTCTAGGAGTGCCCAAACCTCTGAGCGACTCCTATGCGGTGCTTAGCCCAACAATCCATAAGAGTCAACGACCTACTCACTCGTTCCTGTGCAATGAGTCTAGCCTCTAGGGGTGCAAGAGCTGAGTATGGCCTAAGGCGAGCTTTAATTGTTGAGTCTCTCTCATTTTCCACAGAACCAAGGAGCACAAGAGCAGAGAACTCAGATGCCAATTAATTCTTAAGCATGGATAGCCAAATTTCAGGGGAGGCCCCTTGTTCAATGGCTGCAAGTGCTTAAGTGATAACGACCTTGTCACGGTTTTGTTTTGTTTTGGGTTCTGAGCTTGCAGACCAACCAGAGCATGGACACAAGCCCACAGCAGATGGCAGCAGCAAACAAAATTACCCCCACCCATTCCTTAAAGTAAGAAAAAGCAGAGGTAAAATTGCCAACAATGATGGATGCTATTCAAGTTCCATTAAGGCTTAAAATCTGGCGTTAGATGTAAAGAATTGAGGAAACACCCGAATTCGTCAACGGCATAGGTTTCAGGAACACAGAGCTCTTCAGTTTTCACTAGCGAGAGCACCTCCAGCCACAGGAACATCCACGTCCTCACAGCTCCACCTGCCTTGAATTGCTCTGGTCAGCCTCTCTGGGACCTGCAGCTGTTGTCGATGATCCTGAGGAAACACAAACAGACCCTCTCTCCCAAACCAATTGAGAGCGCTCCCCTCTCACCTGATTCAGTGCCTCATTGTCTCTCTGGAGTTCTACAACACTGTCAACACTGGTGGGCAATGATTTCCACACCCTTATGGCAATCTGATTCACCTGCTCAAATACCTGCACTGGATATCCCGTCTGTTGTTGTGCAAATCAACCTTGATCAAGCAGCATATCTCTATCCCATGCAAATTCAGCTTGATCAGTGAAAATAGGACATCCCAGCAAGGAGAATCTAATCTCTCTCCAAATCCCTGAATAGAAGGTCCGTCTATATGCGGCTGCCTGCCCCTTTAAGAGCTCCATTTGCAATCGGCCCTCAGCAGGGCTTTTTCAGCTGTACCTGACTCCCAGCCACAGTGCTTTTATCACTTTCTACTGTGCAAATTGAGGCTACTTTTCAAACAAGTTAAAGGATGGACAGCCAGCAGATAAAGTTTTAACCAATTATATTTTTCAACATAAAACACAAAACAATAATCATATACCAAAAACAGACAATAGACAGACAAGAAATAAAACTTGGGGTTTCAAAGGGACACAAATATCCTATCAAAGCTAAAAATATCTCCATAGGAGCCAGAGCAGGACGTCTCCCGTTTTTATTCTGTCCCTAGGAGAGCTCTAACTTTTTTTTTTTTTTTTTTTTTTTTTTACTTATTTTTCTGCGCGTGCCTTCTTTTTCATTTCTCTCTGTTTCTGATATGCTTCCCTGGTGCTCCTGCAAAAGTCATTGCCCTTCCTTAACAGCTAGCTCACATTTCTTGTCCTGGATAAAGCGTCCTTGAGGTACTCACTTATCTACGTGAGGTTCTTAGCCCCAAGGTCGATCCACAAGTTTATCTACACTTGCTTTATGATCTTATGTGTCTGCCGAGCTACCCCCAGCAGATACACTCTTGTCCAGGGTGATGAAAAATTAAGGCAATAGCATAATATCAAGGCTAAGAAAGAAAGCAAGCAACACAACCCCAACGACAATTACCGGACCTACTGCGTAAGAAAGCATACCTCTCAGAGACTCACATTAATTTCCTTTTACTTACGGGTACCCCTGTTCCCCAGCTGAAGAGTTCTGAATCCATGCAGTTGAATCCTTCTCAACTGTCTGTGTTGCGGGAACACTTCATTACCACCGTTCCCCAGCTGAAGAGTTCTGAATCCACGCCGAATCCTTCTCAACAGTCTGTTTTACAGGAACCTTTATCAACCACTCCTTCCCCGCGATGCAGTTCTGAATCCTCCCTGTAGCAGGGGGTCTTCACTCATGCCTGAAGATGTTTCTCGTCCCGGGATTCGGCACCATTTCTTGCACATGCTCAACTGGCCAGGAAGAACACGCTGCAACAGGATCTTTTTGCACACGTTTATTGGGAGAGCATTGATTGCATAGGCGAAAGAAGAACAACAAACAAGGAAAATGATGCTGCTTATATACCCCTCCATGTGACGTGTCAGCTCCTGATTAGCTGCTCACTCATCACCCCACTACTACACCCCGGGATGGGCAGTGACTTGGCATGAATTTACTCTTGCACCCGCGCACATTACTTGTTTACCAGTTAGGCACAGTGGAGGCTCATGATGGCAATTGCTCACGGCTCTCCACATCCCACTATTATTGTTTGAGGTACAATGTGTGCTTTGAGCTTTAGTAAAGTTTCTTTCATGAATGTGGGTGCCCTTACATTTGGAGCATAGATCTTCAGAATTAAAAGTTCATTTTTGTAGGTTTTTTTTGAGTATGAAGTGTCTTTCCCTGTCTTTTGTTTGAAAGTCGATTTTATTCGATATTAGAATGGCTACTCCAGCTTGTGTCTTGGGATCGTTTGCTTGGAAAAAATTTTTCCAGCCTTTTACTCTGAGATAGTGTCTGTCTTTGTCACTGAGGTGCATTTACTGTGTGCAGCAAGATGTTAGGTCATGTTTAAGTATCCAGTCTGTTAGTCTATGTCTTTTTATTGAGAAAATGAGTCCATTAATATTAAGAGGTATTAAGGAAAAGTGATTGTTGCTTCTTGTTATTTTTGTTGATAGAGGTGAAATTATGTTTATGTGGCTATCTTCTTTTTGGTTTCTTAAAAGAAGATTATTTTCTTGCTTTTTCTAGGGTATAGTTTCCCTCATTGTGTTGGAGTTTTCCATCTATTATCCTTTGTAGGGTTGGATTTGTGGAGAGATATTGTGTAAATTAGTTTTTGTCGTGGAATATCTTGGTTTCTCCTTCTATGTTAGTTGAGAGTTTTGCTGGATATTTTAGCCTGAGCTGACATTTATGTTCTCTTGGGATCTATATGACATCTGCCCAGTATCTTCTGGCTTTTATAGTTTCTCATGAGACGTCTGGTGTAATTCTCATAGGTCTGCTTTTATATGTTACTTGACCTTTTTCCTTTACTGATTTTAATATTCTTTCTTTGTTTTGTGCATTGGTGTTTTGATTGTTATGCGATGGGAGGAATTTTTTTTCTGGTCCAGTCTATTTGGAATTCTGTAGGGTTCCTGTATGTTCATGGGCATCTCTTTCTTTAGGTTAGGAAAGTTTTCTTCTATAAGTTTGTTGAAGATATTTATTGGCCCTTTAAGTTGGGAATCTTCACTCTCTTCTATACCTATTATTCTTAGGTTTGTTCTCATTGTGGCCTAGATTTCCTGGATGTTTTGGGTTAGGAGCTTTTTACATTTTTCATTTTCTTTGACTGTTGTGTCAATGATTTCTATGGTATCTTCTGCACCTAGAGTCTCTGGTGATGCTTGCATCTATGACTCTTGACCTCTTTCCTAGGTTTTGTATCTCCAGCATTGTCTCCCTTCGTGATTTCTTTATTGTTTCTATTTCCATTTTTAGATCCTGGATGGTTTTGTTCAATTCCTTCACCTGGTCGATTGTGTTTTCCTATAATCCTTTAAGGGATTATTGTGTTTCCTCTTTAAGGGCTTCTACCTGTTTAACTGTGTTCTCCTGTATTTCTTTAAGGAAGTTATTTATATCCTTCTAAAAGTCCTCTATCATCATCATGAGGTATGATTTTAAATACAAATCTTGCTTTTCAGGTGTGTTGGAGTATCCAGGACTTGCTGTGGTGGGAGAACTTGGTTCTGGTGATGCCAAGTATCCTTGGTTTCTGTTGGTAAGTTTCTTGTGCTTGCCTCTTGCCATCTGGTTATCGCTGGTGTTCGTCGGTCTTGCTGTCTCTGACTGGAGCTTGTCCCTCCTGTGGGCCCCTGAGTCTGTGATCTTAAGTGTGTCAGCACTCCTGGGGAGACCAGCTCTTTCCTGGGTGGGGTTTGGGTTGGGAGAGCCGAGGGACAGTCTTAGCTCTGGGGTGCAGATGGAGACCTGAAGGATCCTGTCCTCAGCTCCTTCACTGTTCCTGTGCCCTCCAGCCTGGATTCTTTCAGACTTGAGAAGCTGCTCTGTCTTAGATTTTGGTTTTCTTTCTTTTTTTTTTTTTTTTTTGTTTTTTTTTTTTTTTTTTGGAATTATATAAATTGGGGCGATGGGTGTCTTATTGATTTGCCATCCTTCAGAGATGGTGACTTAACATTTTTGGGAGGTGCCATGGTGTGTCGTCTTTCTTACCACTTGTGGAAAGGACTATCTGCTTGACTCTGAGCTCTCTGGAGACTGCTTCTTCATTCTGGTTCTGTGGTCAGAAGCTCCATGTTGACTTTGGCAATCACAGGGATGTTTGCACCACAGAAATGGGCAAGGCTACAAGCCAAAGTGGCTTCTCTGGGAAAACTGATTAAGTTTTTTTTTTTCCTTGTATTCCTGCCCTGATTATCACTTCACGCCAATGAGTGAGGTAGGAAAATAATTTAAAAGTCTCTTTTTTTCCTGTAATACTTTGGCAGTGGTGTTAATATGTTTATAGTTTCTGACAGCTCCCATCTTATGGGTTGAAACACCTCCTTTTTGTGTGTCTAATACTCAGATTTAACTTTTTTAGTTTTGAGAATTTTGTGATCACACATTTTAACAGGTCTTCAGACCTTAGCACAGCTGACTCTGCGATAGAAGTATTATTCAGGCCATAAAGCACAGCATGCCTACTTACTCCATCAAAGTCCACACTTCTGGGAAAGTCTCTAAATGTACCAACTTTGCTTTTTTTGGCTTCTGTAGTTCCTCTTCTAGTTAACTGTTCTTGCTAATTGAAGTATGTCAGCTCAGAACAAGGTTTTTCTGCTTCAAAAGCTCACCCTGGGAAAGGTTTGGGCTGTACTGGGGTCCTGAACAACCAGTGTAGTGGTTGGCCTGGTAATGAAGTCTTTCTATTGGCTTAAAACAGTGTCGGAGTAGTCGGTGTATACCCTGTGACAATTTAATCTCCACTTTCCTCTTTGGATCCTTCCACATCCTCTCAATGTGTCCCCTCCCAATTTCATGTCTTTTGATTTATTCTTTAATTACCCACTAAATCCAGTTATTTCTGTGTATACATGTGTGGGTGGTAGAGCATGGAATCTACCCCTGGATACATCTTCGGAGCAGAGTGAGCCCCTCCCCAGCCACTATCCAGTTGGGGTCAGGGACCATCCTCCATGTATGCCAGAACTGTGGTTGGCTTAATCTTGTGCAGGTACCTTCCGCTTCTGTGATTTTGTGATTGCGATAGTCATATCCTATTCAGGGGGATGCATACGGTGTGCTTTTATATAGTCTGTGCCACAAGTCCGAAAATTAAAGTAAATAAGGTTAGAGGTGTGACTTTAGTGGTAGAGGGAATTTGATTCCTGCATGAAGGCTGCCATGGCTTCCATCTCTAGTACCAGAGACGACGACGATGATGACGACGACGACGACGACGATGACGACGACGACGACAACAACAACAACAACAACACAACAATAACAACAACAACAACAACCAAAATTAACAATCTATGTTTTTATTTCACCTTGCATTTTAGGACCTTCTTGAGTGTCTATGTATTACCTAAGCGTGTCCAGTAGGTGGTGCTAGTATACCATTTTTTACGTCAAACTTCAGCCTTGGTTCTGGAATAGTGTGAAGAGGAAAACTCCTTTGTCCTTAGCAGTTTACAATCCAAATCATGCTTTCTACTTTTTCTTATGCTCTAAAATTTTGTACCTGAGCAAAACGCAGATTTTTAAACACAGAGATAAAGTTCATTGGGAATTTATCTTCACTTTCTCTCCTTTGGGAATCTGAAGGCTTCTGTTAGTATAGTCTCTCCAGGTTTTACCATTTGGAGGAACACAGGCATCCTGCCACAAATCATTCACATTCAAGAGCACCTGTGTTACTCTGAAAACAGAACCGAGACTTCCAAATCTCTTCCTTTAAATAAAAGAATCAAAATAAAAACACCTAGTCACTGAGGCTACAAAATTGATTAGGCAAAGGAATGAACGAGTAGCTCTCTGGTGTTGTTTTTCTCGACACCCCTGGGCCCATGATTGGAGCTATCAAGCAAGCATCGCTAATTTGTTATTTTTCTTCATTACTATTTCAGAGTACAAATAAGAGTAAAAGAACACACCATACCACACACACACACACACACACACACACACACACACACACACACACACCATGCTCCTTATGTAAAATACTATCAGATTTGCATCCAACCCATGCAGATTCCTTTGCAAACCTCCAGTCATCTCTATGATACCCAGGGCTCCTGAGAAAATAGAAATGCTTCTTAAATGGTTGTTTCTTTGTATTCTTCAGTGAAAAAAGACTCAAACAAACACATGTTCAACACAGTCATATCTTTTGGTAATGTATTTCAAAGTCAGTTTTATTGTTTTTAGATAT
The DNA here is from genome assembly GCF_000001635.26 of Mus musculus. Taxonomy (NCBI): domain Eukaryota; kingdom Metazoa; phylum Chordata; class Mammalia; order Rodentia; family Muridae; genus Mus; species Mus musculus. The sequence continues at coordinate 12,003,279 of NC_000068.7, forward strand.
GAGCCTGCATGTGGGAATGTGCATCTTGTGAGTACAAGGACCTCCAGGAGCCAGAGGCAATAGATCTCCTGCAGAGGATTGTTAGCCACTGGTATGGGTGCTGGCAACTGAATTGAGGTCCTCTAGAAGAGCAGTAAGTGCTCTTAACCACTGTCTTAGTCAAGGTTTCTATTCCTGCACAAACATCATGACCAAGAAGCAAGTTGGGAAGGAAAAGGTTTATTCAGCTTACACTTCTATACTGCTGTTCATCACCAAGGAAGTCAGGACTGGAACTTAAGCAGGTCAGGAAGCAGGAGCTGATGCAAAGGCCATGGAGGGATGTTCTTTACTGGCTTGCTCATCCTGCTCTCTTATAGAACCAAGACTACCAGCCCAGAGATGGCATCACCCACAACGGGACCTCCCCTCTTGATCACTAATTGAGAAAATGCCTTACAGTTGGATCTCATGGAGGCATTTCCCCAACTGAAGCTCCTTTCTCTGTGATAACTCCAGCTGTGTCAAGTTGACACAAAAGTAGCCAGAACAGCCACTGAGCCATCTTCCCAGTTCCATGTATTTGATCTGCTGTTGGTTGAAGCTCAGTGATATTGGAGCTGGAAGACCGAATGTGCTGAGGTTTGTCTGAAGCATCCTTTCGTTGATACATGCCTCTACCATATCAGCTTCTCTACTATTGCATCAAACACCCATGGAAGAGGCACTCTTGCTCAAGTGTGAGGCATCCTTAGATATTTCGTAACAAGATGTGCTGAAAATACTGTCATGCCAGACACTTTCTCTTCATATTCCCTCATCAAATGTAGCAAGTTATTCCTCACAGCAGTCAATGCCCTAGCCGTGTTAGGAAGCATTACTCCAGGAGTTTAAGAAGCCATTTAAAGGGTAATTAACCTCTTAGAATTTCCGTTCTCTAAAAGCCCACAAGCAGAATGATAGGCTCTCAGAAGGCACCTATTCCACTTTATTTCCAGTATTCAAAATAGCCCTTCAAACAGTGGTAACACATTCCTGCTTGCTGTACATGAGAGTACTGACAGTCTCCCCTTCTCTCTAAAAATTTTAAATGTCAAATATATACACAGAATGGGACAGGGGGGTGATCGTGTTAGTTAAAACAACAAGACTCTCCAAAGATCCATGTCTTTGCAGAAAAGGGGTTAACCCAGACGCAATGCACCCCTGTCAACCAAGGGCAGATTTACTGAGGTCAACCGAGGCAAATGGGGTGTTTGCCAAGTCGAAATGGAAAGGATTTCCTGCAGCACTGAGACACAGGAAGGGAGGACAAGGACACTATCAGCACAGAGTGAAAGGCAGCTGCTGGCAGGTGTGTGCACAGTGGTGGGTTTTATGTGGTGTTAGAGTGGCCTTTGTGTGAGGTTGTGGTTCTGGCCTTTTCTCTGAGGTCATTCTTGCAGTCAGGTAAATGTATACAAGAGCTCCTTCTACACAATGTTATAACTTCCCTCCCTTCTCCCCCTCCGCTTAATTGGTTCTGATAATGTTCCCAGATTCTATTGTTGTAGTTTAACAATTACTAATTCACAACCGGTCCGAATCTTATACATTTCTTGTCTTACACCTCTCTCTCTCTCTCTCTCTCTCTCTCTCTCTCTCTCTCTCTCTCTTTCTCTCTCTCTCTCTTTCCCTTTCTCTCTCTGATTATTTGAAGCAAATCTCATCACTTCAGGACATACTCCTGGACTTTGTTTAAATACAACTCCACCATGTTCACACTTGAAAATGACCATTAGTGATTCCATATGACATAAAGTAGCTAGTTGGGGCTCAAATGTATACAACTGTGTGCTAACATTTTAGCGATTCATTTGACACCCTCGTTGAAATAAAATCTACACATTCCAACTGCTCAAGTACCTCTTGACTATTGTTAGAGTCATTTTGTGTATATGAGTGTTTGGCCTGCAAGAACATAGGCAGCACCAGTGTTTGCCAGGTGTCCTCAAAGTTCAGGAGAGGGTTTGGCGCATCTGGAACTGGAGTTACAGATGTTTATAATCTGCGATGTGGGCCTGGGTCCTCTGGAGGAGCAACCAATGCTCAAAACCACTGAATAGTTAGTTCCCTATGGCCTTCCCCCACCCTTGGTGTTTAATTATTGAAACAGAATTGGATTGCTTTTCTCATAGATTTTGTGAGTCTGAATTTTGCTGATTATGCTTTATGTTAGCATATTCCTGTACTGATGTATGTTCTGAAAACTGGGATCAGATTTTGGTCATATTTGTGTTCATAGATACACAATATACATATTATTCCCATGAATGGCAAAGGATGAACTCTGGTACATCATTTAAGGACCATTTTTAGCCAAGGTCTTGGGCCACTATGCCGTGACAAAGACTGAACCATTCTACAACCTGCACATATATGTTATATATGAGTTCTACAGCCTATACATAGGTGTTCTACATGACTTCTATAGCCTGTATGTACATGTTCTATATGCCTTTTCACTTTGCTCCACACATACTTTGATGACCATCGTGAGGGAGAATTTTCAGATTATTTGCTGTGTGGAAGTCATTCTAAGCCCAAACCACGTCCCTGTGTGTGCGGAGCCTGGCAGTCCCTTGTTCTTTCTCCACTTGGTAATCATTTACTTTGGGTTCCATGCATTGCACTGGAGTCCTGGAGGTTTAAAAGTCTTTTTATTTTTATTGCTATCTCTAATTAATACAAAATAAACAAGGTATTCTTCCATGTTTCCAGGCTATTTGGCTGAATAAGGAGAAGACAGACCAAAGTGAGAGCTAATTACTCTAAAGAAGCCTTCAGAGAGAAGCAAGGGACAAGTGATTTTCTCACACCAGGCTGGGTTTGTAAAACTCGATCTTGTAAACCTTGGTCTCAGGGAACAATTTGTTACAAATACAACAAGACAAACCAAAACAAACAAGAGACCAGAATTCCATAATTCTCTTAAAAATCTAGTTTCACGTTTGTTCTCATTTAAAATTCAGAATGGAGAATTGAACGCTGCTCGAACAACCAGAATAAACAAAAGATAAAAAAAGGACCCTTCCAGCTTGATTTACCACGAAGGTCTCAGGGCCAGAAGGCTAGCTGGTAAACTCATACTCCGTCTCAGTACCAGAGCAACATCAAAACAGCACCGGAAAAATCAGTGATGGTTCTCTGTTAGGTGTCTAAGCCCCGGGGTTGGAGTTTAGTGAACAACAACATCCCTGAGCTACAAAGCTGGGCATGGTAGGGCAGCATGGTAGTTACAGCATCTTTTCTGCTCCTGCACCTTGGTGTGGGACAAAAAAATGGGGTCCTGCATCCACTTTTGGCTAGGGCTGCTGGGCGAGGCAGACTGGGGAAGTTTGACTGCTCGGACCCCAGGAAACTGCCAGGCAGGTATTGGACTGTGAGAAGCCACAGGACCCGCCCCCCCCCCCCCCCCGCTCCGGGGTGGGGAAGGAAGGGCGCAGTCTGGGGTCCCCATGGAACTGCAGGAGTTGGGCTCCAACTCTCACTCAGGCACCACAGATAACACTGGGCACCTCGAGGACCCAGGAGGCGTGGCCAAACACCTTCTGTCCTTTAAGGCCACTAGGGTCCCGCGGGACCAGGCTACTTGTGCACAGCTCACCACCCCACACCATGGTATAGTAAATTCTCCCATGTGTAAACACATTGAGTGAATGGGGAGAATTGTTATTTTTTATTTCAAAAATTATCATCTCACTAGTTTTATTGTTCCTATTTAAGTTCAACAGCATATCTTCTAAAAATAAAATCTAAACATTAAAACGAAAGAACTGGATGACTTTATAATAACCTTTAAGAAGACACAGCATGCCGGGTGTAGTGGCGCATGCCTTTAATCCCAGCACTCGGGAGGCAGAGGCAGGTGGATTTCTGAGTTCGAGGCCAGCCCGGTCTACAAAGTGAGTTCCAGGACAGCCAGAGCTATGCAGAGAAACCCTGTCTCGATAAACCAAAAAAGCCTGTGGAACTGAGTATGGCCACACAAAGGAGTTTTCTAGGAGGAGAGAAGAGCTAATTGGACTTTAAAACCTCCCAAGCTCTACATTATCAGGGACATTTCATTCCCAGCTACTATGAGTCATCCTTGTACACTGACATCACACACAGGTGAGTAATCTGTGTTACACCGGGAGAGACCGGCCAAGGCTCGTTTTATGGCTGAAGACATAAAGCTATATCCAAATGTCCCATTTTCAATCTTTTTCAGCTACACACTTGACATGAATAGCAGCAACATCTCTTAGAATGGAGGTGAGCAACACACACACACACATACCACACTCCAGTGCTCATTTGACTTGTGGGTCAGCCACCAGAGGGTGATATGAACTGTCCTGTCCTCTGACCAGAGGAAAGGAACTGACTTTTCACTGAGGTTACGGCCAGGTGGGAGGCCTCACTCCCTTGACTCTCGGGCCTGGCCTTACCTCTCACCTTCATTTTTTCTGCTCTGTGCTTTCCCCAGCGAGTCCTCGCTGGTCTCCTAAGTTCTAGTCTCCTGTGGCACTGCCAAAAGGTCACATGCCTTACCTATGTGAGACCTTCAAGGTCCTCCTTAGTTCTGGGCCTTGGCAGTTGTGATGGCCATCTTGGCTTTCTTGACTACCTCTACAATGAACTAAAAACTCACCTGTAAGGGACTTTTTTTTTTTTTAATCATTTGAGGTAAGAAGACCCTCCTTAAATATATATCACTTGATGTTGGAAGAGCCATCTTTAATCTAGGCTGGTAGCTGCTGTGAGCTTGCTGCTAGCTTGCCTTCACCCTCCCTGGCAGGTCTATCCCTTCACTGGCATTAGAGCTTCCTACTTTGGGATTCTGATGTACACTGAAGACCAGCCGTTGACACATCCAGCCTCATAGACCTGAGGACTTCTAGATTCTTGGATTTTTCACTGGGAGGCAGCCATTGCCAAATTAGCTGGACCACAGCCTTCAAGTCATTCTGATATGTATGTACATTTTTCACATATTCAGTCTATCAGCCCTGTTCCTCTAAAGAACTGACTAATACGGCGTTTTGTCACTTGGCCACACATCACATGATACTGCTATGATACAGAAATGTGCCTGCCTTCTGTACTAGCAGTTACTCTCGGAGGAGAATCTTGCTTGAATTAAGATTTTTTTTCGGGGGGAGGGGGGAGTAGTGGTGTTTTGTTCACAAAGTGGTCAGCCATAGTTGAAGGAGCCTGTAGACTGACTCTATTGATTTTTATTTATACTTACTTTTTGGAGATAGGATCTCCAATGTAGCTCAGGCTGGCTTCAAAATCACTGTTCTCTTGCCACCTTCCAAATGCAACCCTGTTGCATTCTGAGCGACTCAGTTCCCTTTCTCCCCTTGCTCAGCTTCCGAGTAGGTCACGGAGGGGTCTCAGCAGGGCACGGGTCATATGAGCTATTTAATGGAATCTCTAGGCTCAATTGTCTTTAATACAGCTCTACGTGTTTTATTAATTGAACTTCATGACTAGAGGGTTGGCAGCAGAGAATGAGATGGGGGAGAGGGTTGAAAGACGGGAAAAGTAAAGACTGGGATGTTAGGGAGAGCCAAAGTGAGGCTTCATTCTAAGGAAGGCGTCTGACAAACTATCAATCTTTGCGTGAAGGGTATTGCTGGCCTGTGTGTATCAGCACCTGTCTCTCCTTGGTCACTTTGGACACAGGTTGTCTGTCCCCAGCAAGACAGAATGATTCCTAGCTCATTTAACTGGCAAGCACATGTGTATGGTCAAAGGATCCAAACAGTAAACAGGGGAAGTCAGGGATTGTATTAGTGGTGTGCCAACTAGCTTGTGTTGTCCATTTTGTTTGGCTTAATTTTTCTTTGTTCTCATTGAAAATCCCATCCATTCAATCTTGAGAGAATTCCATTTCAAAAGAATGCTTTACAACCATCACATTAAAAAATTTTTTTTGAGATAAGAGTTTCTTTTTGTAGCCCCAAAGAATTCACATCTAAAATGTGGGCTATGCAGTCATGCATCTAGTACACATCATCTCAAGTCTGGGTAAACAGGCCCACTACTATATCCAACAAGGTCAGCATCAGGCAACTGGTGTAGAGCATGGGCCAGAAATTAGTGTGGCAGGTGACTCTGTTGGCTTCTATTGGCATCAGATGGTTGCAAAATCAAGGACAGATGGAGACCCTCAGGCTGGTGTGGTTGGGCTCACAAACTTTTCAGTTTTCACGTCTTGCTGGCAATTGATACCATGGCAGAAAAGAAACCCAGGACTAAAGAAGAGTGGCTACCATCTTGTCTGGACCAGCAAACACTGTCCAGACATCCATGAGGTTAGAAGAGAAGGTAATAAAAACGTTATTACTATGTATTTAAGTCTCAGCTGAAAAAGATCTCTCAGCAAAATCTTCCAGGGAAAGTTTCTATTTTGAGAGCACAAGGGAGGAGGCCTTATATTTTGTATACCATTGTAACCTAGTTTGAAGGCATACATTTGAAAGTGTGTTGACAATTTAAGTATTTCTTAATTTGGTCTCTCTTGCATTATTTTGAAAAGCTGTTGAAATGAGAAAAGAAGGTTAGCCTAGAAACAGCAGCTTGTGGGGGCAGGGGAGGGGCAGGGTAAGGAAGGTGGCGGGGGCAGGGAGAATCCAGTGTCTCAAAAGCCTGTGATAGAACAAATTGAAAGAAAATATTTGGAGACACAAACCCAAAGAACCTAAGGACTAAGGGGATTTTTATGATAATCCGAGGGTTCTGAGCATGCTGACCTGAACATCCGTGGTCCAGGATGAAAGCATTCAGCACACTGCTCAGTCAATATTGTTGTTGGGAAGGAAAAGTTTGTGGTGGAGAAAAGGGGGAATTTTGTGGACAAAGAAAAACAAAACTGTAAAGCAAGATGTTCACCTCATCTGAAGTGATTTCAGGACAGGTTTTAAAATGCACGTAATGAAATGCTTCTCTGGATGGATTACAAAAGTCCGTGGCTGCTGGTGTAAGCAAATAGTCTAATTCTTGCCCTCAACATGACAGAGAGAGAGAGAGAGAGAGAGAGAGAGAGAGAGAGAGAGAGAGAGAGAGAGTTGACCATCTTGATTAAAATCTTATTTACATAAAATAGCCAGTGAGTCACACAAACTTAGTAAAAGCATGTGCTATAAATTAGGTGCTAAATATTTATTTTTGCAGTGCTGAGACCTATAACATCATGCATACAAGACAAGTATTCTACCACTGAGCCACACCTCCAGGTCATGTTCCATTGTATGACTGGTCATATGACCAATGTCATGTGTATGCAGGTGCTTGTGAGTTTATGTGCATGTGGAAGCCAGACGATAAATGTGGGTATTCTTCTTTAGGCTCTATCCTTTTTTTAACATTAAAATTTTATTTTTATTTATTCTGTAGTGTGTGTGTGTGTGTGTGTGTGTGTGTGTGTGCTTGCTACAGCACATAACTGTGTGCAGAATAGAAGCCATTGTGTGGGGATTTGCTCTCTCCTTCCACCATGTGGGTCAGGGAATCAAACTCAGGTTGGCAGGCTCAGGAGCAAGGTGCCTTTACCCACTGATCCATCTTTCCTGATTTATGCACCTTTTTGAGAGTTCTTTCTCACTTATCTGGAACTCACCAAGTAGGCTAGCCCTGGCCAACAAGTTCCAGGGCTCTGTCTGTCCTGCCATCCCAGCAGTGGGCCACTGTTCCCAAGTTTTGCAAGCACTCTGTAGACTGAAATACCAACCCAGTCCCATTTGCTTTTAAAGACAGGTTCTTACTTTGTAGCACCAGCTGCTTAGGAACTATTAGCCCAAGCTGGGGTCACACCCAGAAATATAGGGATTAGATTCAAGCTGTACTAGACTCTAGTTGAATTCTCTTGAAACATCTCCAAGTTGGTTTCTTCCATTGCTTTTTTTTTTTTTTTCCTACTAGGAAGCATTTCTTTTGTTACAATATTTACATGAAGAGAGCACCTTTCTGTGTCTCTATTTCAAATGAGTACAATTTGTTGTAAGAAAGTTGCAAATGAGAAAAACAAGGACACTTTGAAGAACATTCCTTTCTTCTTTTAGGACCCTCTTTGTAACATCTTTCCCTCTTATGGGCCAAGTCCAGCTGGCCCACCTCTCCCTGTCTGGTCTGCATTCTGTGATTTTGTTTGCCTGAACAAACCCAGAGCCAGCTGAGGGAAACCAGGGTCTGAAGTCAGAAGCCAGACTATGGCATCCCCCTTTGTCCACAGGCAGATTCCACATGGGTTTGTTTTAGTTTGCAGTGATGGCAGAATTCCATTCCCTGGGGGACTGACAATTATCTGTATCCTCTCTGAATTTCGCTGCTTATCTGTAGACAAACTCCCAGCAGTCCGCTGGCCAGAACACCAAATGAAAGGACTTGCCAGCACAGGCTGTGCTGCAGGATCAAGAAGCTCTCTTCTGTGAGGGGAGGGAGGGTGATGGGGTGGAAGCATTCCATCAGTTGAATGTGACATGCAGGATATCACCAAGACCACAAAGAGACAGGCAGAGCGCCTCTGAGGTGGAGAAGCACATCTCTTTTAAGTGAGGAGGATGGCGGTAACAGCATTGGTAGGAGTCCTAGCACGGGCATCAGCTCTTTTGTGCATGAGAACTTGAGGAAGGGCTGGAGAAGTGGAGGTGAGAATGGAGGAACACTAACTTCCACAGCTAAAGCAGGCTCAGGCAGACTGGGAAGGTGGTCAACGATAACTTCATTTGTTCCTTCATTAACTGAAAGGATAATTAGTGTATAGTTCTTTTGGTTATGCATGTAATATGTGCAGGGCTGTTGTGATGATTCAGCCAGTAAAATGCTTGCCTTGCAGGCAGAAGGATCTGATCTCTAGGAGCCCATGTAGAAACAGTGGGATATACTGGCATGTATTTGTAAGTTAGCTGTTGTGGGAAGTATTAAAAAAATGTCACCATCCCACTCTATAAGGAGCAAGACATCAGCAGGCTGGCCAGCCATGCACTGGCGGACAATGGCTGGCCTCTTCTCATCTTGTGGAGACTCTTTGACTTTAGTGGCTCCGAAATCTCTCCACCCTGCTCTCTAAGTTCCCTTTGGACAGTCGTTATCAGGCCAGCTTCATGCTTCAAAACTCCCATGGGGTTTTGTGGCACACATCTGGCAAACCCATGCTTTACGGCCATACCGTTCTCTCTGGAACCCAGTCAAGCTGCAGAATGAAGGACAACACCACACAAACTTAGTTCAGAAATAATGGTAACTCAATCGCTGGGCGCAACAACTAGAATCCTAATCTTGTAAGCCATATTAAATCTAAATCTTCTGGTGGTAAATCCGTCTAAACTGGGAGACACTATATTTTGTCCTCTCACTATTGCTATCGAAAAGCTCCTATTTCTCTCCTGCCTACTCTCTTCCTCTATCCAACCCGGAAGTCCTGCCTACTCACTCAGTGATTGGTTCCTTTATGCATTAGGTGATGGTTCATAAGATGTTATCTGAGTATAACTCATTCCTCATTCCAGACAATTCCTCCTGGGAAAGCAGAATTAACATCAAAATACAAACGCACCAGGGCCATCCACAACAGTTAGTGATAAGTGGACTTAGGGCTCACTGGCCATCCAGCCTCGCCAATTAGAAGAGCTCCAGGCCAGCAGGAAACCCTGTCTCAAAAAGCATTTTGGAGACTAGAAAGGTAGGTCAGCAGTTAAGAACATCTACTGCCTCTGCTGAGGACCCAAGTTTGGTTCTCAATGTTAAGCAGCTCATGGCCACTACTAACTCTAGTTCTCTGGCTTCTGTGGGTACCTACACATACCCTTCCCACATATGAATAAGTAAGAACAATAAAAATAAGTCTTTCAAAAAGGTGGATGGCACTTGTGAGTCACAGCTGAGGTTGTCCTCTTACCCTCCCCACACCTGCACATGTGCACCTCTGCATGCATATAAACATGTGTGCACACATGCACAAATAAGACATGTATATTAAGTCAGTGTAAGGAAACTGAAAATAAGATGGAAAGAGGGGGGGGGACCCTAACCTGGTGCCTCCAAGAATTACTGTTTTACAGATCGTCTCACATTAGCTTTTCTGTTTATATTTTTAAAAGATCTAGTTTTACTGTTCCTTCCTAATACATATACCTTATATGTAGAGATGTGTAGGCTTAGATGTTTCAAAACCTACTTTAATAAGGGTACATAAATGCTTTAACCTCCCTTCTAGCCCACCACCCACCAGAGGTGGTGGAAAGGAAAGGTTAATAAGGCAAAGGAGGTGTGGACTTGTTTACAAATAGTTCCTGGGGGTCAATTCCAATCTTCATTGTCAGGGTATCAGCAGTTCAGCTCACATGAATCAGCAGTGGTAGTTTGATCCACTCACAAACACCATTCATGAATCAGCAGATGCAGGTAGACCCAGAAGAAACTGTGAGGCTCTGCCAATTGGCCTGAGCCCATGGAAGTGGCAAGAAGCTGCCAGAACACCACCAGAAGTTCTTTGGTGTATTTCTCTCTATGAACTCATGACAAATGATGACCAGCAAAGAGTGGCACAGTGAACCAACAGCAGGCAGCATCCTCAGCAAAGACCAGCAAAGAGTTGTAAGACGAACCAGTGCCAGAGCATTTTCCACAGTCTGCTGGGTTATCCTTATATCCTTTCCAAACATCACGTGTTCTCTCAAGTGTCTGCTCTAGCAAAACATCACATGACCCCCCCCCCTTTTTTTTTCAGGCAGCTTCCAGGAAATCACCATGTGTCTGTTCGCAACAAAAACATCCTCTCATAAGATAGTTTCCAGAAACACATCACATGACACAACTGAGTATACAAAGAAACCAGACATTTCCACTTCAGGGTACATAACTGCTGTAATGTATAATGGTTAAATGATATTTTTCAGTTAACACTAAAAACACATTTTTGAGGGTATCAGTGGATTATTTGTATCAGTTGTGTCTATGTCAGTTTTCTATCTGTCTTTATCACTCCCACGTAGAGTATAGACATCTGAAGTGATGTATAACAGGTGAGGGAAAAGGAAACACGATGAAAAGCTATTTTGGGAAGACCCCTCCTATGTTCTGAGAAGATAAATGCACAGCAGCAAAAGACAATAAACAGAGATACTATGGGATATGGATTATAATTTACATGTGTGTGGCTCATGCCTGCAGTCCCAGCACTCCAGAGGTTAACATGCACGGGGATTATGTGTGCACATCTGTGTCTGTATGTGTATGTGAGTGTGTGTGCAGGTGTGAGTGTATATGTGATATTACAAACTCCAGCCAGAGAACTTACCTGCCCCGTTCCTCTTTCTCTTGTCAGCTTTGTCACTCATGCCCCAGCATGGGCACTTCACTGGGAGCACCTCCTCTTACTGTATCCTCAGTGGCAATTGATGTCTTTACCGATGAGGTCACCGGGAGAAGGCATGTTCCTTCCTCTTAGTTCATGTCTGTCTGGTAAAATGACTGAAACATTCTACTAAACGTGTACAAAAGTGAAGAGCAAATGGACTGGGAAGCTCCTGAATGACTTCTGTGAAGACTTTATTCAGGTTTAGGTTGAGTGGAGGAGGCAGGGGCTAGAGCGTGGGAAGGTGGGATGGAGAAGTAGGCGTGGCGGAGTGAAGTGTGCCCTTGTCAGCTACGTGAAATGGCTCTGATGCCATTGGAGGATAATGAGGAGGTAAGGGAGAGAGCTGAGCAAGGGGAATTGGCTTTCCTTTAAAAAGTTAAAAGTAACCACGACCAAACAATGGCAGGCATCTCTGTACTCTATCCTTTGGTGTATAACTATTCAAGTTAGTTAAGATTTCTCAATAGCAGGATGCTGATGTGACTAACAGGAATGAGAGCAGAACTGATTTATAGAGATCTGTGAGAATTAAAGAAGATAATGAACATAGAATGTGAAGGACCATGAAATGGGGGTTGCTAGAGGCAGAGGAATGAACAGTAAAACAGACAGTAGCAACAGTTGCAGTGATAATGTAATAGTGTGTGTGTGTGTGTGTGTGTGTGTGTGTGTGCACGCTCATGCACATTCATGTGTTGGACCTTGGGGGCCTTCCATTTTTGTTGAAGACAGGGTCTCACATTGGCCTGGAACTTTGACAAATAGTCAAAGCCAGTTCAGCTTTTCCATTGAGTTTCTAGAGATCTGATTATTTCTGCCTCTCATCTTGCAATCATTGAGATTACAATCACGTGTGACTTATATTTTTTATGTGGATTCAGGTGTTCTTAACTCAGGACCTTATGCTTGCAAGGTAAGCACCTTGCTGACTAAGTTATCTCTCAGCCCCACAGAGACGTTAAAAACCTTACAACATGAAGGACTTACCAGAGGAGGTAGAGGCTTATGAGAAGGCTTGTCTTCTGGCACCAGCTATTACCCAGGGGCAACGTTTCCTTCTCTTTCTACTTCTTGTGTGGATAGTCATTCAGCAGGAAGGGCTCTCTCTGGGGTGTAGGTCCCACACACAGGATTTGGGGTACAGGGAAGGACACAGGGCCCCTGGGAGGAAGGAAGGAAAGGGACAAATCCCAGGGCAGAAAGGATCTTCCTCTTACAGTTGATAACCAGGCCTGCATATAATATGCACATGCGTGCAAGTGTGGCATGCTCCCACACACCAATGGGAAACTGAGGGACGGAAAGATTTTGGAGCACAGTGAAGATACTCGAGTCCCTTCTCCCACTTCCTCCGTGGACTGTGCTGTTGGTTAAAATGTACTTCTAACCTGGGCTAAAAGATCCTCTTGTATAGTTTTCTGTGCTCTGTTTGACCATAAGCATCTGGGCTTGTGCATTTCCCAGCTCCATAGGTGTGTCATTGGGTGTGTTATTATTCCTGCTGCCGTATGATGCGGATTCAGGGTCCCTCCACTGAAGTTATAAGATCTCTGAATTTCCTTGGGTGATCAAAGTACAGGCAAAAGGTGTGAAAATGGGGGTCAGCCTGGGGTTAATCCTCCCTGGAAATTCATTTCTATATCTTAAGTAACCTTATCTGAAGAATTGTAAGGAAAGAGGTCACTCCTACACATTGGGCTGCCCACCACTCCAAGGCTCTCTTCCCATGCCAACAAACACCCCTTCCCCATACTTCCACCTCTTAGAAACCTATGACTCTTAGCTCTGCTACTTAGATATGTATTCCTTTACAAAGCAGTTGTCATGGAGAACGATTGAAACAGTTTCAGCTTTTTGGCTGGACTGCACAGACTCTCGGCTTGACACCCTTCAAAGTCTGCTGCACACATGGAAGCTGGTGGGCCCCTCCCAGATACCAGAGTGGCAGTGTGCCTGGAGCCCAATATGTAGAACCACACACTCAAAACCAGGGCGGAGTATTTCCAAGCTCTGGAGATGAAATGTGGATGGGATATTAGACTAAATAGAAAACAGTGCATGGTGTAGTCATGACACCCTCTCTAGCAGGAGGGATGGATGAGTAAACAGGTGTGGGCCTCTCATGAGGACTTTCCCAGATACCTGGAACTGCATGTGGAGTAGTTTGGCATAATGATGTCAGGTTATAAGAGACAAAGGTGTTCTAACGTAGGGCCAAGGTGCACCCTCCTTTTTCTTTTAGTTAGAACGAGTTGCTGAAACTCCTCTGAGTTAGCACAGCATTCTGTTCTTGTTAGCACATTTCTGTGTAGGTCTAAACAGAACAGCATGTCACTTGAAACAGTGACTGGGGTATCATTAAGGGTTGGTCAATCTCCAACTCAAACTAGACAAATATGCCCAAACATGGGTGACATTTCTACTTGTCCACTAAGATATTTCCTCCCCTTATACACATGAATGAGGTTGCGACTGAACACAAGGTTCCATGTTTATAACTAGTGACCAATCCAGGCCACTGGATTTCAAATAGAAGTGAGATATGTGTGACTTACTGGCCCATTCTCTTGATATTTCTCTTAAATGACAAGGTCATGCTGCTTTTCTTCAAGCTGGAATCCATACATAATAGAGCAGCCACCTTAAATTATGCAGTGGGAACTAGTTTTAAGTTAATCGATCAATCAATCAATCAATCAATCAATCGTGTGTGTGTGCCTGTATGTATGTCTCTGTATCAATGTATGCACTGCCCTTAGAGACCAGAAGAGGGTATTAGATCTCCTGGAACTGCTATTACATGAGCTGTGATGTAGGTATTAGGAATTGAACCTGGGTCCTCTGGAAGAACAGTCAGTGTTATTAACTACTGAACCATCTCTTTAGCCCTATTGGAAATCATTTTGACGACAAAGCATAAGAAAGAAGAATGAGGACCATCAGTCACTATATAGCTCCCAGATCTGTCCTGGGTTGCCTTTCTAGACTTAAAAATCTCTCTCCCGCCCCCTCTCTCTCTGCCCTCCCTCCCTTATCGTTTCCCTCTCTCTGTATGGGATATGTGCATATTCATTTGCGTGTATACAAGCATTCATGCAGCTGTGCATTCACATGAATGTGTGTGTGGAGGTCAGGGATCAACACAGGTGTCTTCTTGAATCCATCTCCACTGTGTTTTTGAAACAGGGTCTCTCACTATGCCTGCCACTCACCTGTTCATGGACTCTGGCTGGACAGTGAGCTGCAGAGATCCCTCTGTCTCTGTCTCCACCATTCCTCTCCATGGTGGGTTACTGATGTATCCAGGTTTTATATAATTGCTGAGGGTGCCAGTTCAGGTTCACACTCTTGCACATCAACTATGGTTGTTGATTTTGACCAGATCATCTCTTTAGCCCTCTTTTCTAGATTTTTATGTGGCAGAGAAGTCACCTTCTGACTTGCCACTTTTAGTTTGGATTTCTCCGGCAGTAAACTATGATCTACCCAATGTCACTCCTATATCTTAGATTTAATATAGTTTGGAAGTGTTGTTTTCCTTTTTGATCAAGAAAATCTGTTCTTTAAAAATTTATAGATATTGGTGTTTTGCCTATATGTTTGTTTGTGTTCAAGGTGCATGTCTTGTACCCATGGGGCACAGAAGGAGGTGTTGGGTCCCTTGGAACTGGAGCTACGGAAGTTAGTCAGTTGTGAACTCTATATACTGAGATCAAACTCATGTCTTCTAGAAGAATATTCTTAGCCACTGAGCCATTTCTCCAGCCCTTCTATGGTTCATTTTAAATTTTTTCTTTTGTACTTTTATCGTCATGGTAATTTTTAACAGATGTAGTAGATTTATTTAACTTTTTAACTAATCTATATTAATTGTACAAATTAATGGGTTTCATTACATTTTCAAACATGCATATCATGTATTTTGATCAGGTTTCATCCCATAATTATTTCACATTCCCTCCCCTTGTTTCCTCCTCCTTTTACCCTGAATTTTTTTTCTTTCATGTCATTCACCAGCCCCTACATTCTACATGTGAGAGGAAGCACACAGAGGCTGTCATTGTAGAAGTACCTTATGTTAATCTGACCATTGGCACTTCTGTACACTTTCCTGAAAATGACACAATTTTGTGATGATTTATGGCTGACTAGAACTCCAACATGCATTTATGCTTCATTTTTTATCCATTTATCTGGTGAGAGGCAGGTAGGCTGCAATAAACAGGTGTGCAAGAGTTTCTGAGACGAGCTATCTTAGAGCCCTTTGGGTATATATCAGGAGTGTAGACCGGGCTCACACAGTGATTACTTTTAGAGATTATTGAGTAACCTTCATGCTGACTTCCATAGTGGATACTAATTCATGTTCCCACATATAAAAAAATCTCCTCCTTACCCTCCTTCATCTCCCTATCCTAAGCAGCACTTTTTTTTATTAATGATATCTATTCTCCTTGGAGTAAGACTCAAAATCAAGTAATAGATGTGACATATGTCAAGAGTCCAGGATTCAAAGGTCATTTTCTAAAAGATCTTAATAATTCTCATTTTCAGTGTGTGGACAAAGGTGTAAAGCTCACATTATAATCCAAGAACAACAGGGGATGGGGTGGGTGGTGAAGCCCAGTCAGCAAGCCTGTGCATCACATGTACCTGGCATTGGGCTCAGGCTCTAGCACCTTGTCTCTGAATAATATCCCAGATAAATAGGACAGCTGAAGATAATCGTCTCTGATAAGAAAGCAGCTCTTTGCCTGTAGCCATCCACAAGCTAAAATTTGCTGATAAGCACTGCAAAACTTGCTGAATGAGCATCCTATCCTCCTGTAGTAGGAGGGAAGCCAGCTCCCACCAAATGCAGATATCAGGCTTTCAAATACTGAAGAAGTGGTTCTAAACACACTCTTTTCTTTCTTCCTGGCTTACTGCTATGCAAAGGCAATGATGTTGGTCACCAAAGGTCTTTCAGTGTCTGAAGAATCATTGCCCTAATCCTGAAAATCAACCATGCAATCTCTTTCCAAGCCACATAGCCGTGTCATGTTCTGGACATTAATCACTGTCCCCCCTACAGGAGGACCCTTTGGTTGATAGTGTTACTTCCTGAGCTGGCTGCTCACTATCAGCAGGATTTAAGCCTCATTATTTTCTTGGCTAAAGGATGCCCCCAATTTCACAAGGCTAAGGATTGAGGAAGGGACAATTCCTATTCTGGGCCATGCTTTGTTTGTTCCTTTGAGTTGGGTGTCCTCCCCCTCCTTGGCTGTCACCATAATTAATGGGCTTCTGGATTTATTGTCTCAATTAAGACTCTGTCTACATGATAGCAACTGGTGGCTTTTGCACTAGTCACCAAAAAAACTAGACAGTCGGGGAGATCGCTTATCCTATGAATAGGAATTGTCAGAGTAGCCCCTGAACTGTGGGGTAAATAACTCCAGGAATACACTACTTCAGTGCTATGGGCAGGGAAGCTAGGTCATTTTAAAAATATCACATTGACATGGCACCTTTATCATATACACCTAAGACACAGTTGATTTCTAATCTTATTTCAGCTATATTTGATTTTTCTGTTATAGCAGTCCACTGTTTTTTTAATGAACTAAATAGCAAGCTGAGAAAATCTGGGCTTTCAAAGGTCAGACAGAACAATCGTTTTTATAAATGCCTTGGCAATCTGATTCGTGTGGTCTGGGGTCACAGACTATCTGACCTTGGGGAACCAGAAGGTTTGACAAGCAATTACTTAAAAATCAACACAAGGGCTCCATGTGATAGTGTAGGTGTCTGGTGGGAATGTCTTTAATCTCAGCTCTTGGGAGGGAGAGGCAGGAGTAGCTCTGTGAGTTTGAGGCCAGCCTGGTCTAAAAAGACAGAGCTTATCTGAAAAAATGAAAAGAAACAAATAAAAACATCAATGCAAGGAATTGGGGGATAGCTCAGTTGGTTAAGTGCTTGCTATGTGCTGAGAATTCTCCGCAGTGCTCATTTTAAAGCCATGACAACAGAAGCTGAGCCCTGTGGTGCTTGTTTATAATCTTAGGGCTAGGAAGGCTGAGGCAGGTGCGGGTCTGTGGCCCCACTAGTCGGCCTGTCCAATCTAGCCTTCCTAGAGATTTTTGGAGAGTTCCTTTGTACATACACATGTACCCCCAATGTAAACCCAATAGCAGACCCTGTAGGCAGCCTATAAAGTTTAATTTTTCTAACTTTTCCTCCTAAGAGAAACCCAATTCACAGAGATATTTTACGACAATCTATTATTTGCTGTGTCCTTGGCAGTTCCTAGAGTGAAATATTGACATACAAGTCCACGTTTCTTGTTCTGCCCAGGTGGGCGTAGTTGTAGGATAGGTGGCCATAGTCAGTGAGACACAAGAACACCTGTTCAGAAGACTAGGGGAGTTTTCCTGTCTTCCTAAAGCCAGAACTAGAGGAGCAGTGGTCCTTTTCTGTCTTGGGACAAATTGGGGAAGAAATTATTTTGGAAACTACTGAATAACTCATTATCCTTGGTGGGGAAGAAAGAGTTGGAGGGAGCTTTCAAAAGGACAGAGAATCAGAGAAAGAAAGAAGACAGGGAGAAAGAAGGAAAGGGAGGAAGGAAGGAAGAACAACCACATAAATATCTGCCATTGAAGATGCCAGTCAAACGCTGGATGATGCTGTAAATATTTTATCTTTAGATATTGCTTTAAACACACACACAAACACTCACACACACACAAACACACACGTCAATAAACCTCTTGTTGTCTAGTGCATTTGAGCTTTCTGTAACTTGCGTGAACAAAGTGTACAACAGAAATGGGCACAAACCCAGTGCTGTGTTACAAGCAGAAGGAGAGTCACTGACTTCAAAATTTCAAGTGAAACCAATCTTACAGGCTCAGGAAAGATTTGGATACTAAATTTAGTTTGCATCAAACATGAGCAATCAAGGACGAAACTGTATTTGGCAAAGGAAATCTAGTTGGGAGCTTAACGTGAAGGTTGGTCCTGCAGCTGGCAGGTCCATTTTGTTCTCCCTCTGATGCTCGCCACCAGGTCTCATCTCAGGAGGATGCAAGATGCTAAGTATGTGAGGCCAGCTACAAAATGCACGCTCTGTGACTGCATCTCTGTGCCACGTGCAGAAAAGACATGGCCACGAAGCTAGAAAGTCAACGGGATCTTGTTAGGAGATGGAGTGGGGTTTGGAAACTGGAGAGCTGGTGGGTAGAGGATTTCCTTCAAGGATGAGGAAAATATTCTAGAACAAGAGATTCTGGCTACACAACGTTGTGAATGAATTAAATGCTTAAAATGGCTAAGTGGGAATTTACAACATGTTTATTTTACCAAAATTATTAATATCTATGTTTAGTTAATTGTGTGTAAAGTGGGTGTACATGCACACACATGTATTTAGGCCAGAGGTCAGCACTGTGTATTGTTTCTTAGGAACCAGCCATCTTGTCTTTGAGACAAGGTTCCTCCCTGGGACGTAGGGTTTGTTACTTCTGTAAGGGTAACCAGGGCTAGTTTGCCCCAAGGATCATCTTGTCTTTACCTTCTTAGCACCAGCATTACACTCACCTATCACAAAGCCTGACCTTATATAAGTTCTGGGAATGGAACTCAGGTGCCCGTTCTTGATCAGTATGGATATTTCTTGATCAGTATGATATTTCTCCACCAATTACATAGCAGTGAGAAGCCTTCCTCGCTTGTCTACCATTACATTCTTAGAAGGTTTTTATATTTTAATTTTAAAGTTGTTGATTTGTCATATTTTAAAATAGTTACTACAAAATGTCAATTAATTGTTTTAAATTATTTTATTAAAATAAGATTTTAAAAGTCAACAATAATACCATTTGTTAGAACAAGGCATGATAATGTATACTTATAGCCCCAGCTCTTGGGAGGCTGAAGTGTGAGGATTGAGAGTTGGTGGCCACCCTGGGCCACATAAAGAGGTCAAGACCAGCTTGGGATAGAGAGGTCTTATCTCAAAGAAATGAAATAAAGTACTAGTTGGACTGAGCAGTGGTCCAGCTCTATGTACTATGGGTTACCACCACTGTGGAAAAGTATTAGTTAGGCTAGAGTGATTGGTCAGAGAGCACCAGGGGTCAGCTTGTCCATCTCACCAGCACTGGGGTTATTATTCCAGGTCACATGCCTGACTTTTTTTGTGATTTCTTAAATGTGGATTCTTTTAGTAGACATGAAATTTTTGAGTGGACGTAGATAATTTTTATTGGTTTCTTTATATGTATTTCCTTTTTTTAAAAACCCTGTTACTTAAAAATAGAATTTAAAATTCTTTTTAAAATGCACATATTACACATCCTAGGTTGTGTACAACGACTCTCTGAAGAAGCCTGAGGGGAAGGGAAAACTTTGTCTTGCCTCAGATACAGAGCATAGAAAGTCCTTCTGACACTTGTTTCCCCATGGTAGACTTAGCTGCCCAGCTTATCAAAGTAAGGGGCTTGCAACTTAGAAAACCTTGGCATGCGGTACCTCTGCAGAGTGTGAGAAATTCTGCAGTCAACTAAACAGGGCATTAGGAATCTCAGTGGCTCTGCAAAGATCACTTTGGGTGACATTTTGCGCCTTTGTTTTGGGGCCGAGGTGTGATAAGGAAATACTGTCTAGTTGATGAGATTTAGTTTCTCAAGAAGAAACAGGGATCTCCAAGTTAGAGATTTATGTCCAGTGTTTAGTACATTTCCAGCAGGCAACACTAGACTCTGGTCATAAATCTCAACGAACATGGCTTCCTTCCTTCTGTTAGCAGGCCAGCCTCATTCAATCACGACTAAGAGGTGGGAAGCGATCCTAAGTCTTTACTCTCCCCTTTTTCTGTGTCACCCCTTCTTGTGAGTCACATTGTCTGGAAGACCGCAGCTGACAATGTGTGTTTTCCCTTGCTTAGCAGTGACTTCCCTTTGATCTCAACCCTTGACTTGCTGGCAGCCAGCCACATCCTGGAAGGAAGAAGGGGGCCGGAGTGAGGGGAGGTCATATTTATTTTAAAGGAAGTTGAAGGAGCATCTTCAGCAGATGAGCGAGTAAGTCATGGAGCAGAGAGGGTCAGAAGTGTATAAAGTGGAAGACATCAAGACATGCTTGAAAGGATTGAAAATCCCAAAGCATCATCAAGCCCTGGGGCCCGAAACGATATCAGGCAGCATTCACAGCCTGCTAGGAGATTCTGTGACAGCCAGGGCAAGGGTGGCCAGAAATCAAAGGAGTTGGCTTTCCTCCTGGTGCTGTTTCCTAGTCCCCTGTCTTCCCAGTGTTATGATAACTGAATTCTCCTGTGATACTTCCTAGTGCCAACACCAACAGAGTGTAGCAGGGAGACGCTGTAGATAGGGCAGTGTCCCAAACAGCTGCCTTGTGTCTTGTTTTGAGAGCATAACCTTATGAAGACCATTGGGAAAGTATCTGCCTGTCTCCGGGAGTGAAGTGTCACTGTAAGCCTTTTTTTCTTTCTAGAAAGTGGAACTGAAGTCATCTACGTGTGCACTCAAAGTTCCTGCTCTGGCCATCGGTGAGCCATCTGTTCATTAGAGGATGAATCAGGTCAGGCTGCTAAGCTTGTTGCCTCTGTGACATAGCCATCAAACCACAATTGCCAGACTCTGGGGGTCTTCTTTGGAGGGTGCTTGTTGCCATGGGGATATACTGTGCAGGCTTGATGCATCCATCCCAAGCTAGACCTTAGACTCAGTGCTGATAGGCTTTCTAAGATCCTTATTCTTAGACATAATAAATATGTAAAACCCTAGGATATTTTATGTACCTCACATAAATATATAAAACATCATAGTATTTCATGAGCTTCCTGTAAATATATTGTTTGCTCTCAAGTGTCTTACAGTGTGGGATCAAATTAAGAAGCAAATGTCTACAACAGTTTTCTTAACAGTGTTAGTTCCATTTCCTTTTTCAATAGTGTATATTTACTCCTAACTATAAATTACTAGATAATATAAAGAAAATAATAAATACCTCCACTCCCCAACTTTCCAGACAGAAAATCCTAAAATACATATATAAAATCATTACGCTTAGATTTTCAGTATAGTTGTGCGTGCTATCTTTCTTAAGAACCTTATAATGCTTTCAAATTCTTATTTAATTTTAGCTTAACTATTACATCAAGTCTGGAAGAATATCTGCAACATTCTAGTAGGTGAACTGGTATTTTCTATACTGGTGCCCGGTGCATTATTTAAAGTCAGATGTGATTTACATCTGGTCTACCATATTTGCCCATACACATGCATTTCTCCTACATTCTTGTCCGTCTTTCCTGTCCTTTCTCTTCTGGTTCATGGTTACTTAGCAACCAGAACTCTCAAGCTGGTTGCAGTGGCTCTCCATTCCCTGGTTATCTCCAGTAGACTGGGGAAGATGGTCAAGAATTAACCATTGTGTGCCTTTTTCCATATTCATGGACACCATAGCCTTCAGCTCCTGGGCTCAGGATAAGCACAGTAATCATATTTCTGTTCTTTCTGTTATCAGCCTGTCACTCTACTGAAGTGTTATCCAGCTGGGAAATATCATCCTTGCCTCCTTTAATGACAAAGGAGAGAATAAACATTTGGCTAATCTGCTTTTCTATTATCCTATCACCCTTTACATAGTTAAAATACATGCGTACATGCATGTGCACACACACATATTATATACTCAAGTGTGTTGTTAAATATGTGTGCAACCCTAGTGTATGTGGATACTTTTAAATCATTGCACACATCTGTACATATATTAAGACATGAATATGTATACAATAAATATTCACATATTCCATGTATAAGGTTGATTTGAGAATCTTCTCATTTGTATTGACTTATTTTACATGAACTTAGTAATCGAGCTACAAAGTAAGAATTCACCCTGGTATTTCTTGGAAGATTAAAAATGAACTTTCCAGAATTCTCAAGATATTTGTGGGAGTTCATCTGAGCAAGTTAATGATTTAAAATGACTGTGCTCCCCACACCGTTTCAGAGGTCCTTGTGCTTGCTTGTGTTTTCCCTTACTTAGCTACTTTCCTTGGCAGGACCAAGCAGAACTTTTCCAATTCAGGTGAGAATGTATGTAGTCTAACCTAAGACTATTTGACCTCAGTGGTTTAAAACAGTGATTCTGCCATCAAACATTTGGTTAACTTAGGCTGTGTAGTGTCTGTCATGGAGGTCTCTTAGCTAACTAAGACTATTCAGGGCCACATGAGCTTTGGAGATGGTTTACCAGAGGACACAAAATCTAACCTGAAGATGGAGCCTACAAAATGAATACGTTCTTTTCTCTCATATGTTACATCCAGACTACAGTTTCCCCTCCCTCCCCACCAGCCTTCACCTAGCTTCCTTTCCCCTCCCTCCCCACCAGCCTTCACCTAGCTTCCCTTCCCCTCTCCCCTCCCAGCCTTCACCTAGCTTCCCCTCCCCTCTACCCTCCCAGCCTTCCTTCACCTAGCTTCCCCTCCCCTCTACCCTCCCAGCCTTCCTTCACCTAACTTCCCCTCCCCTCTCCCCTCCCAACCTTCATCTAGCTTCCCCTCCCCTCCTCCTCCCAGCCTTCACCTAGCTTCCCCTCCCTCTACCCTCCCAGCCTTCACCTAGCTTCCCCTCCCCTCTACCCTCCCAGCCTTCACCTAACTTCCCCTCCCCTCTACCCTCCCAGCCTTCACCTAACTTCCCCTCCCCTCTACCCTCCCAGCCTTCATCTAGCTTCCCCTCCCCTCCCTCCTCCCAGCCTTCACTAGCTCCCCACCCACGCCCCCTGGCTTTCCCTTCAGAGAAGTGCAGGCCTCCCAGGGATAGCAACCAAACATGGCCAAGCAAGTTGCAATAAGACTAGGTACCTTTCCTTCTTTTAAGGCTGGACAACACAACCCAGGAGGACAAGGGTCCCAAAAGCAGGCAAAAGAGTCAAAACCACTAAACCCATCTGGTCCTGGGCTTTTTTTTGGCTGGGAGACTATTAATAACTGCTTCTATTTCTTTAGGGGATATGGGACTGTTTAGATGGTCAACTTGATCCTGATTCAACTTTGGTACCTGGTATCTGTCCAGAAATTTGTCCATTTCGTCCAGGTTTTCCAGTTTTGTTGAGAAATTACCCAAGGAGCTATAGGGAACTGCAACCCTATAGGTGGAACAACAATATGAACTAACCAGTACCCGGGAGCTCTTGTCTTTAGCTGCATATGTATCAAAAGATGGCCTAGTCGGCCATCACTGCAAAGAGAGGCCCATTGGACTTGCAAACTTTATATGCCCCAGTACAGGGGAACGCCAGGGCCAAAAAGGGGGAGTGGGTGGGTAGGGGATTGGGGGTGGGTGGGTATGGGGGACCTTTGGGATAGTATTGAAAATGTAAATGAGGAAAATACCTAATTAAAAAAAAACAAAAAAAACAAAGCTTAGAAAAAAAAAAAAAAGAGTCAAAACCAACCCCTGCTCCCTCTGTTAGGAATCCCATATGTACTGGCTAGTTTTGTGTCAACTTGACACAGCTGGAGTTATCACAGCAAAAGGAGCTTCAGTTGAGGAAATGCCTCAATGAGATCCAACTGTAAGGCATTTTCTCAATTAGTGATCAAGGGGGAAAGGCCCCTTGTGGGTGGGACAATCTCTGGGCTGGTAATCTTGGTTCTATAAGAGAGCAGGTTGAGCAAGCCAGGGGAAGCAAGCCAGTAAAGAACATCCCTCCATGGCCTCTGCATCAACTCCTACTTCCTGACCTGTTTAAGTTCCAGTCCTGACTTCCTTGGTGATAAACAGCAGTATGGAATTGTAAGCCGAATAAACCCTTTCCTCCCCAACTTGCTTCTTGGTCATGATGTTTGTGCAGGAATAGAAACCCTGACTAAGACACCATAAAATACTAAGCTACACAACTATATCATATATGCAGAGGGAGACTTAGGATAGAACCAAATATGACTGGTATATTGATGTATACAATATACATCAGAGGAATTGCAAAGGATCTTTTGAACAGGAAAACATGAACAAGGTGAAACCCCAGACTTGAACGTTTTACCCTCCTGAACTGTCTAATTATTACTAAAGTGTATTTGACTTTATTTCTTCTCTTCTTATACTTCTGGCTTATAGAAATGCAGAGTTTGTTTTCATTTGCTCCACTTAATTTCTGTTTTCCTACCTCTTCTTCTTTCTAGCATTGGAATTATTAAATTTTCAAATTAAGTTGCAATCCACATATTTGAGACTCATTCTTTGAAGGCCCGCAACTTAGTGACCTTAAATATAGTCATAAAGTTGTATAATATCCATCATTATCTATCCCCAAATAATTTCACTATCTATTTATGACGTATATTAACAACCCCTGTTCCACCTGCTCCTATCCCTGGCCACTACTCGCCTCCTTTCTGGCTCAGTTGACCTGAGGCTATTCTGGACATTCCATATAGATGTAATGAAAGAAAATGTGTATGTCTAATTTACTTCATGTAGCACAATGTTTTCCAAGTTAGTCTATATTATAGCCAGCATCATTTTTTTATGACTAAACTAGTTTCATTACAGGGACACATATTTTTGTTATCTATCCATTCATAAGTTAATTGACATTTGTTTTGTTTCACTTTTTGGCTACTATAAATCATGTTGGGGTGAACACCTGTGTATAAGGCTGTGCATGCATGTATGTTTCCAGTTCTTTCAGGTATATACTTAGGAGTGGAATTACTGGACCACTTGGTAACTCTGTTTATACTTATGAGGAGATGCCAACTTTTATTTTTTTTTTATAGTGGCTACACCTTTTGGTGTCCACATAGCGATATATAAATGTTAGACTTTCCCCTTACATATCTGATTTAGAAATGTTTCATCCCATTCTGTTGCCCTTTTTATTTTAAAGCTTTTGTAGTATTCGTTGATGCACAAATGTTCCTAATTTTTGTGAAATCCAGTTTACTCATTTTGACCTTTGGTTGCTTATAGTTATATTTTATATATGAGAAACCATCATGTAGGAAAAAAGGTTCTTGGAACTACATGTATGTGGTACTGAGCAGGTGCCAACTGCTGTGCCCTTTACCCCTTGATTCAGTTCAGTTGGTAAGTTTTAATCTTTGTCTGTTTTGCTGCAATGAATAAAAATAATGGTAAATCAAGTTATGCAGCATTACAAAGATTTACAAAGATTTTCTTCTTGGAGTTTTATAGTTAAAGGTTCTTTGCTCTTTTGAGTTACTTTTCTCTGTGGTGTAATGTAAGGTTGAGTTTTAATGCTTGATAGGTAGATGCCCATCTCCCCCATGAGCACCCTGTGAATTCCCATGGCATCTTAACTGTCATTCTACATTTATGGCACCATTCATTGTGCATGGGAGTCACTTGTGATATGTCTATCAGCTTCCTCAACCCACCACAGTGGGCTCTATGGTCACCTGTTAAACCTTTCCACTCGTGACGTAGCTCTCAGATGAGCTCATGATGCTACATGTTGTCAATTAATTGTTGATCTGAATTTATACAAAAAGCAAAAGATATCTCTAATGAGCCCTATTGCACTGTGACTCTTATTTCTACAGGAACTATTTTTCTTCTAAGTAGTTATCAATTAATAAATTTAGAATAAAATGCTTCTTCTACTGGTATATTTGGACTTTGCAGAGTCAATAGGTAGCACATAGCTCTTCCCTGATTTTAGAAGCAATTGGAGGGTAGATGGGGGAGTCTAATGAATGTTATAAAACACTACTTTTTTATTGCTGAGAAAACATGGCTTATGTCTGTGGCTAGATGGCTTGTTAAAACTAAATATACTGTTTTGTAGGGTAATTGGCATATAGCATGACTTCCATATTACTACCAATGCAGATAGACTGTATCTTATTTTTTAAATTTAAAATTTTTGCTGAGTCAGGAATGGCCATGTAAGAGATGGAATGACATGGTTCCTGCCCTGAAACAGCCAGCAGGGCCTGGGCCTCTTCGAGTGTTGATGGTTGCTGTGGGCATGAAAGCTTGTTTCTATAATAGTGTGCATATTTTCACACTCATCCTTCAAGGACCATCCCCTGTGCTCATATCTTCGAGGCTCTTCTCCACTTTCTCCTCTATAAGTTTCAGTGTCTCTGGTTTTATGTGGAGTTCCTTGATCCACTTAGACCTGAGCTTTGTATAAGGAGATAAGAATGGATCAATTTGTGTTCTTCTACATGCCAACCGACAGTTGAGCCAGCACCATTTGTTCAAGATACTGTCTTCTGTCCACTGGATGATTTTAGCTCCTTTGTCAAAGATCAAGTGACCATAGGTGTGTGGGTTCATTTCTGGGTCTTCAATTCTATTCCATTGATCTACCTGTCGGTCACTTTACCAGTACCATGCACTTTTTATCACAATTGCTCTGTAGTACAGCTTGAGGTTGGGGATGGTGATTCTACCAGAGGTTCTTTTATTGTTGAGAATAGGTTTTTTTTCCATCCTAGGATGTTTGTTATTCCAGACAAATATGCAAATTGCCCTTTCTAACTCTGTGAAAAATTGAGTTGGAATTTTGATGGGAATTGCAGTGAATCTGTAGATTGCTTTTGGCAAGATAGCCATTTTTACTATATCAATCCTGCCAATCCATGAGCATGGGAGATCTTTCCATCTTCTGGCTGGTCCTTGGCAGAATTTTATACATTTTTCATTAAAATACTTTCTTCCCTCCCAAGTCATATCCCACATCTCTAGAGAGGAAAGAAAGAGACTGGGATGGAACGCTTAGTTTCTTCTTCTAAATTTTCTCATCAGCCATGTTTCTCATGAGTGTAGTACTGGAGACAGAGGGAAGCAAAAAGGGCAGAATCCTGGGCTGGGCAATTGCTCAGATATGAAAAAGTAAAGAGAAACAGTAATTATATTAAGCACCAATATTTCTACTTTTAACAATATGATTCTTTTGAGCAGAATTGAGGTTCCTGGGGTTTGATGGCCAGTCTAGTTTAATTAGTCAGTTCTAGTTCTGATGAGAGACCATGTTTTAAAAAGCAAAAAAAGTAGTTAGCATGTGAGGAATGACCCACAAGGCTGACTTCTGGCCTAGTGTGCTCATGTACACATGTGCATCCAAGCAGACACTCACATTACCTAAGGAAAAAACACCCTGTTTTATGGAAGGTAAGTCCTCATTGCCAAAGATGCAGACACTTCAGTCATAGGCACTGCAGAGCTGGGACTGATCCTGCGGACTAGCTTCCATGGTATCAGAATGCATCGAGCAAGCTTCCAAAGGGGAGAACAAAGCAACAGTCCTACCCAGCTATAATACCTATGAACCCCAGCAATGACTGTCAGGGAACAGCAGTGTCAGGCATAAATAAACATCTCTCTGGTTTGACAAGAGGGAAGGAAATTATGTCCACGCCCGGGACTGGAAACTCAGCGCTAGTGAAATCACACATCTTGGAGGAGAACCTACAACCACCACTTTACTAAGCCAGCACAATCCCTAGCTACATTCTATTTGTCCTTAAACCCACAGAGAAGTGTGGTGCTCACCCCTCATCAATGGAGACCATTATAGAAAAGCACAACCAATCAAAATGCAGATTTGCAGAGCCCAGTCTCAAGGGGGTACATCTACAAAACAACTCTACACCTAAGGCTCAGGGAACATTATGGAAGAGGGAACAGGGAGATTGTGTGAGCCACAGATCAGCGAGTTTGCTGTGAGATTGTGTTTCCTGGTGATGTCAGAAGCAATACCAATAAACACTCACCAACATGGCTGCCTAAATGTGAAGGAACTAAACAAGGACAACAATGAAAGACTTTCCAACATTGTCAGGGGTGCGGTGGGGTAGGGGGGAGCCCATGAGGCCTTTACCCTATGCAAAGAGCTGCAGGCAACAGAGCAATGCTGAGGGTGGCTGCAATAGTCTTATCCAGGGAAAAGCACATCAGCTGGCCATCCAGGACCTAATACTGCACAGTTGGAGCATGCTACATTTAGGAATACATATGTGTCTATGTATAGGCACATAATAACAATGAAAAGAGAGGCCATAGATGTGAAAGAGAGCAAGGTGGGGTATACGGGAAGATTTGAAGTGAGGAAGGAAAGGGGGTAATGATGTAATTATAGACTCAAAAAAAAACAAAAAACAAAAAACAAGACAATCTAAAATAACAACCCACCTGTTTTCATGATCCTGTTCCTCTTACTCTGTCTGTGTATGTGCCAAAGGACATTTAACTTGTTGGTCATAAGAAATACAATCATAATAAGGCTGGAGAGCTCACAAATGCCTGCTACTCTGACTCTAGGGATTGTACACTCTCTTCTGGCTTCTGGCTTCTGTGGCTATATGTACACACACACACACACACACACACACGCGCGCGCGCGCGCGTGTGTATGTGTGTGTGTGTGTGTGTGTATACTCATATATATACTCATACCTAGGTGAGTATATGCATAATTAAAGATAAAATGAATCTTAAAATCCTATTATAAACATCCCTGTCATTATATGTAAGCTTTTGTTTATAGGGTCTTTTCTCTGCATCAGGCTGGAGTCACTGAAAGGTGCCTCTTTGAGCCATGACTTGTGTTAAGGAGCAGTATATAGGATCCTTGCTGTGTGTTCCCAGGATACTTGCTGTGTGTTCACAGGCTGCTTCCAGAGAACCAAAGGAGGGAATGCAGGAAATTACACTTTGAACAGAAAGGTAGCTTTCAGATGTTTGTGAGGAATTAGTCACCACTCTCACATATCCTGAGACTGAAGCCACCACAGTTTCATGTCAGCCCTGGAATTTTAGTTAATTTTTTTCATTGTTAAAATACTTTGCAGAAGCAACTCATGGGCAGAATTTATTTTTTCCCTCATAGCCCATAATGGCAAAGAAGACATAGTGAAGTTCAGGGTGATGGAGTTTATACAGAGATTCCTCATGTCTTGATGAATCAGCGAGTGGACAGTGGAAAACACTGGACTCATTGGCCTTTCTCTATTTTGCCTCTTTTATTTTAGGTCCCCAGCCCAAGTGACACAGTCAGTGTGTGGCTCTGGTCACAGCTGCCTGAAATGTGAAGTCGAGTACTAAAGGGGTCAGTGAGAGATCTCAAGGGGTGTGGCTCACTAGCATCTGCCCCCAAGGACAAGTGAGTTATGTAGCACAGAGTGCAAATGTACTTAAGATAGCCCAAAGTGAGTGAGATTCTTTCAGCGGTAGGGTGTTGTAGGTTGCTGGGGCAGGAACTGACAGGTGTTTCTAGATTTCTTCAGACTCTAGTGAGAATCACTCATGACATCATCACAGGTGAAGTGAAGGAATGTGGTGATATGCAACTCTAGTAACAGGGACATGGTTTCTATACTCTAGAGCCTGAAGTCAAGAAGTCCTAAGGAACACTTAATTCAGCTTAATGTTAGATCACTTCAGAGCTAGGGAGATGGCTCAGAACCCTCAGAATCTATGTTAACAACAAACAGAAAAGCCATGAGCAGTAGCGTGTGCCTCGGGTTCAGTCTTGGAACTCAGCAGAGAGAAGATAGTAGGTACCCCGGAAGTCATGTGTTAGTCAGTCAAGCCAACCCAGTGAGCTATGGGTTGATGAGTATTGATCGAAGAAGACAACATTGACATCTAGCCACTACAAATACATACATGTGCATATGACACGTGTACACATACACAAGCACATACACACACACACTGATTGTGGGGTTAGTGAGTATGGTGTGGGAAAGCACAGTTGACAGAGGTTGTAACATCAAGTTAACATCATGGACTACCTAGGGCTCCCTTAAAACAAAGTCAGCATGATAGATTCAGAGACAGAACGATTCCCATCCAGCTTGCAGAACAAGACACAGTGACTTAGCGGCCCAGAAGAAACAAGGATTTCCTGCTAAGCCAGGACTCTGAGCCAAAGCTGACCACCCACTGTCATCTGCTGTCTTGGGAGAGAGAACAAGCCCTTTGCCTCCACCCCTCGAAGCAGCGGCACTGACCCCCTAGCTTCAGAGCTTCTGTCTGGAGTCTTCCTGATGGATGCTTGGGGAGGAAGCAGCGCCCTCAACTTTGAATGTGGTTAATAGCGTTCTCATGACTTTTGAAATGCTTGAGGTCTGCTCCGTCACCTCTTCTGATTAGGGCTGGACATTTGGAGTCTGCATGGCTGGCTTCCTGCACACCAGGCAGGGAGGCTGAGCTACTGTCAGCAATTCCAGGAGGTCAGTGGGTCTCTGTTCTCCTCATTGTCTTCCTGTCCCCCGAAGCAGCGTTTTGAATAAACAGCTCTTTCCTCTCAAAATCCAAGGCATAAAAAAGCCTGCTGATTCCCCCCTTGCTGCTGTACTAGTTTCATTTCCTGTTTTCTAGTGGGGCATTCCCTCTGAGTCCTTTTGGGGTGCACCATCGTGACTAGCAGGAATGGGTCAAACATACCCCAGCTTTAATCCTCTTCCATTTTGGGGAACGGTCTTAGTTACAGGAATCTGTTCTTGGAAAGATGCTATTATTTTTTAAAGGGCTTTTTCCTTGTAACAATCAAGATTTAAAACATTCCACCAAGAAATCTTTCCATTCTTGGTCATGCTTGATATCATGCGTCACTTGGAATTGGATGAAGATAATTAAAACAAGCAGCAGACTCAAATACATGCAGAAATATCAAGACTGCTCAGAGCCGGGGCCGGCAGAGAAAGCTGGCGTCTCTCATCAGCCATGCCTCTGTTCTGTTTCCCCGTTATTATTGGCTCCATCAATGGCCCCATACGTCTGCACCAGCAGCAGACATGCGTGCACTACTCAACTACGCGACTGCTAACTATACACAGTTCCCCAGATTTTTTGATGATGGCTTCTTTAGGACAAACAAACATAAAATGCTTGGAGTTTTAAAAAAAAGGTTCTTAAAATGTAAATAACATGTTGAATACCAGTCTGACTGCCGCATGATTAAAAATCATTCAATTTTCTTGTTTATCCCAAGTTCATCTCTTGGAAACCACGGAACCTGGTGACTCCGAAGCTATGCGCTTACTTAGCTTCCTCTCTGGGAGGCATCTATTTGACTTTTTTTTTTTTTTTCCTGTATGACTATATCCAGAGATGGGAAAATTCGGCATTGTTTACCCTTTGGTCCTTTTATTTCATTTATTGAGCTAAATGGTAGTAATTCCATTTTCTTGAGGCTAAATTCAGTCTCTCTTCTGATTCGCTGCTTGCATGAGTCTTTTCCTTACTCATGTGAGGGCTTCCTAGCAGTCTCCCCGTTTTCATTCTTGTTCCTCCATTGCTCAGTTTCCATGTAACAGCATGTGAACGTTTAAAGTAAAGGAGAACTATTGTAAGAGGAGGTTTGGAGTATTCGACTTTGTAAAACTTCCCCATGACTCCATGTATGATTTGCCACGCTTTTCAAGGCCCCTGGTTTTTCCTCTGGCCTTACACTTACAACCACCACCTTCTGAAATTCAACAATATATTGCCCTTCTAAACCATCACCAAAATACAGGTTTAAAACAATTTCGTGATCATGGGGTGGGAGAGATAGATGGCTCATTGGTTAAGAGTGACTTGCTCACTGGACTGGAAGTCAAATCCCAACATCTACCATGGGCAGTTCCCAAATGCCTGGAACCTATAGCTCCAGGGACCCTTAGACTTCTTCTGGTTTCCCCAGACCCCCACCCACATAGTTCTGTGTACCCTCACCCAGAGGCACATACAGACACATGTGCACTCATGCATAGTAGACATTTAAAGAAAACATTTTTATAGTCTCAAAACCATTATAATACTGTTTTTAGTCAATGTCTATTCTGAATCCACATACTAAGCAAGCACTAATTTTTGTTTGTAAATGTTTCCTTTCTATACCTCTTATAAATACAGTAATGTAAATATGCACTCCACAGTATTTAACTTCTCTTATTAAACATCAGTTCTGTTTTCATTCATTCATGTTTCAGTATTTATTAACATTTCATTCCTTTTAATTGATGGAAAATATCTCATGGTACAGATACACTAGATACTTTTTAATCTGCTCACTAGTTGATGGATACATATCTGGCATATATATATATATATATATATCTGGCTTTTAATCTGCTCAGTAGTTGATGGTACATATCTGGCTTTTATCTACTCAGCATATTGTTTATGAGCATTAATATCTAACTTTTCTGTGGGTACATAGTTTCATTTTTCAGTACATTCCCGAGTAGTCCTATGGAAAGCTGATGACATCATTTTTAGGAAGCATCCAAACAGATTTCTTTGCACCTTATTATATTCCCATTAACAATAGAAAGTTCTAGTTTCTTCATATCCATGCCAATATTTGATGTTTTCTTTCTTATTATGGCCATTGCAGTAGCAAAATTTTTTTAGTATGTATTGAAATGATTATAATAGTGAATTTTAATTCTCTATTATTTTAATTTTCTGGGTGTTAAGTCAACCTTGAATTCACCTTGCTAATATTTCTTTGTGTAAGATTTTTGTGTCCATGGTTTGTCAGGCATTTTGACATTCTGACTTTTCGCTCTTGTGATGTTTGGTGTGGCTTTGCTAGCAGGGTAACACTGACCTCATTATAGAGTCTTTTCTCCTGTATCTTCTGAAAGGCTCGGTTTTTTTTTTATTTGTTTTGTTTTGTTTTTATAATATTGGTATTCTTTTTAATGAGTACATGAGAGATCTTTTTAGCAAAGTAAATAGTTCTAAGTTAACTTGATCCTGAGTTTCTTTTTCTAGAAAGATGGTAAATTGCTAATACAAATTCTTAGCCTATGAATATATCTATTTTTTCTTGAGTAAGATATATCTTTCTAGGTATGTCTACTTTTAATCTCTCTCTCTCTCTCCCTCTGTCTGTGTGTGTGTGTGTGTGTGTGTGTGTGTGTGTGTGTGCGTGTGCGTATGCATGTAATGGCCTGAGTATAGAGATCAGAAAACAACATTGTTGGCTTTTGCCTTCCATCTTGCGACAGGATCTCCCATTGCTCATCCCTGTGTATGTTGGGCTAACTGGCCCATGAGCTTTAGGGTCTCTTCTGTCTCTGATGCTGGGGATTACAGACCCATGCTGACTTTGCATGCGCTATATGAGTCCAAATCCAGGTCCACAAATTTACATAGTGAGAGCTTTACCTATTGAGCCACATTGCCAGCTATTCTTTAGGAATTAAGTTTCATCTTCTTGATAATCCTCTTCGTTTTGTGAGGCTGGTCATGTTTTTCCCTCTTTCCTCCTTGATTTTGCTAAATGTGTGTCTTCTTGGTTATTTGTTAGAGTGACACAAATTTTGTAAACTGGTTAATCTTTTTAAAAGCCCAGCTTTTCGTTCTGCCAACTTTATTGCTTTTCTGCGCCTGAGTTCCTTCGGCTCTGTTCTATCTTGAGTCTCATTGTTCGTTCATCTCTCTCAGCTGAGTAAGGCAGGTTTTAGTCTGCTGATGTGGGCTCCTGCCACAGGCAGCAAAGCCATGCACTTTTCTTCCTATGCTGCCTCTGTGCATCCAACATGTTTTGATCTTGCGTTTTCATTTTTTTCTTCCAGCTCAAAACCTTTAACTTACTTGTGTGCATTTTCACTTTGACCTGTGGTTTTTCAGAAGTGTGTTGCTTCATGTCCAAATATCATTCCCTGAATTTGTTTCTCTCTTGGTTTGTTCTTTCTCTTGTGGTCAGAAAACATCATATAATTTTAATGTGTTTAAGTTTGTTGAGGCTTGTTTTGTGGTACAGCATAAAGTCTCTGAAGAGGGCTCCTCCTGTACTTGATAAGTTTGTGATCTTGTGATTTCTGGCTAGAGTGTTCTGGGAGAACTATTTCGTAGGACAGCATTGTTCACTGCTGTAGCTTTACTGATTTGTTTTTGTTGGTGCTGTTTTCCAATGGTTTTTATTGATTATTGAGCCTGGAGTATTGAGATCTCCAACTATTACTGTTACATTGGTTTATGATTCATATATTTTGGAAATCTGCTATCATGAGCACATACATAAATAATTGTTCTATCCATCAGATAAGTTGACCTTCTAATCACCATGAAGATCTTTTGTCTTTATAAATATGATTTTTAAAGTCTATTTATTTGCTATTCATAATTTACATATTGACATATTTTTACACAGACTATAATTTTTCTTTGCTTCAACTCTGAATGCATTTACTTATTCAGTAGCTGGCATATGCACAGACAGATCTTGCTTTTTTATGTAACAGGTTAATCTCTCTGTTTTGAATGGAACTTTTAGTCCATTTATATTTAATGTAATTGTTGATATAGATGAACTCCAAAAAGCTATTTTGACATTTCTTTTCTATCTATATTTTCCTCTTTTATCACTTATTGTCTTTGTATATAAATACTTTATTTTTGGCATATTGTTCTAAATCAACATTGATTTCTCATTACAAAAAATGTAAGCTATTACTTCCATCTTAACTTATCACAATCTCTTTAAAAATAATATTTAATATCCTTACTGACAAGCACTTATTGTACTGGAAGTTACTCTGCACACTACCAAAGGAGTAAGACACACCAATCCAGGTACAAACGCTGGGATCAACAAGGTGACCCACCTGCAAGCTTGCTGCTGCAATAGAGGCACAAAAGTTGTGGAAGTAACCAATCACTATGTGAGGATTTAAGCTCCACTCCATGAGATGGAACCCAGGTCTGATGCTACTCAGGTGGCCAAGAATCTGGCACTACATGGGCCATGGATATAGGGGAAAACCAAGTACTACTATTATGCTAAAGGAATATAGGAATAAAATGGCTCCTAACAGTGCTCTGTTAAACTCATAAATCTTTGTCTTGCTTAGCCATTGACATAGATGCCCCCCCCGCCCCCATGATAATTGGGAACAAATTCAGAGACCCAAAACCAGACAAAGTGCAGAAAGTGAGAGACAGCCCTTGGAACACTTGGTCTTAAATGGGATGTCTCTCCTTGCTCTGAGGGCTCAGAGAACCTTGTAGACGAGGAGGCAGAAAGACTGTAAGAGCCAGAAGGAATGGAAGACATCAAGGCCCAAACACAATAGGGCCGATGCTCATATGAACTCACAGCCTACGGCAGCATGCACAGGGCCTCCACAGTTCTGAGAGGAGAGGTGAACACAGACCCTAACCTGAACCTAGAAACTGTCGCCAATTAACAACCTCTTGAAAAGGAAAAATTAGTTTTTTCCAATGGAATCTCACTGGGTATACAAGCCACACTAAAGGGCAGGCCTCATGCCCAACAGTGGTATTTTTGGAGGAAGTTTTGTGTCTCATGCTTTGTTTAGATTTTTTTTTTTTTTTGATCCTACAGGGCTTTTGCTCATATAGTATATTTTATTTTCTGGTTTGTGCTTTTGTGTGATTCTTGTGTTGCAAATGTGTGTATGTATCTATATCTGAGTATGTTTCTTGTGCTTTTCCTTTGGCTTTTTTCCTCCTTGTTTGTTTCATATTTATTATATCATCATCATCATGATCATCATTATCACTACTACTTTGGGTACATGCTTGTTTTTTAATGAGAGCAAGCAAGAAAGAGATGGAGTTAGGTGGGGGGGGGGGGGAGGGACTGATCTGGGAGGAGTTATGGGAAAGGAACCATAATCAGAATGTATGGTATAAAAAATTATTTTCAAAAAACCTTTAGTTAATTCTGGTAAAATAAATAAAGCTTGCTTCTATAAAATTCTAGTCTCACTCTCTGTGTTATTACTATAATGTATATTTGTTAAAAATCTCAATAATATACCATAAGCATAGCTTTATGTCATTTTATATATTTAAAAAGTTTTAAAACATAATTTAAAAATTAAAATATATTTCCATAATTTCCTCCTTCCCTTTGATCTTTTTAATCCCTCCATGTCCTCTCCCACTCCATTTCAAACGGCTTCTTTGTTACCATAAATATGCGTAAATATATAAATAGAACCTGTTGGGTCCATTTGATGTTGTTTTATATATATGATTTTGGGGCTGATCACTTGATACCAGATAAACAATTAGGGCCTTATCCTTGGGAAGACTAGTTCTTCCTCTCTCAGTGGCATCAGTTGCCTGTAGTTCTTTGTCCATGGGGGTGGTTCAGTGAAATTTCTCCCTTCCACATTAATATGTACATTGGTGCTGTTATTGTTAAGGTCTTGTTTAGGCAGCCATACTGTTGAAGTATTAATGTTGTAGCTTCCCTATCATTTCTTTTTTTTTTTTAATTATTAGATATTTTCTTCATTTACATTTCAAATGTTATCTATCCCCTTTCCTAGTTTCCACTCTGTAAATCCCATATCTTCTCCCCCCTCCCCCTGCTCCCCAACTTATCCACTCCTGCTTCCTGGCCCAGGCATTCCCCTATACTGGGGCATAGAACCTTCATAGGACCAATGGTCTCTCCTCCCATTGATGACCGACTAGGCCATCTATGCAGCTAGATATATGCTGCCATATATAAGCTAGAGCCATGAGTCCCTCCTTGTGTTTTCTTTGATTGGTGGTTTAGTCCCAGGGAGCTCTGGAGTTACTAGTTAGTTCATATTGTTGTTCCTCCTATGGGGCTACAAACCCCTTCAGCTCCTTGGGTACTTTCTCTAGCTCCTTCATTGGGGACTCTGTGCTGTGTCTAATGATATGTACTCACTGATAAGAGGATATTAGCCCAGAAGCTCAGAATACCTAAGGTACAATTTGCAAAACACATGAAACTCAAGAAGAAGGAAGACCAAAGTGTAGACACTTCAATCCTTCTTAGAAGGGGAAACAACATACCCATGGAAGGAGTTATAAAGACAAAGTTCGGAGCAGAGACTGAAGGAATGACAGAGACTGCCCCATTTGGGGATCTATCCAATAAACAACCACCAAACCCAGATACTATTGCAGATGCCAACAAAAGCTTGCTGACAGGAGCCTGATATAGCTGTTTCCTGAGTGGCTCTGCCAGTGCCTGACTAATACAAAAATGGATGCTCACAGTCATCTATTAGACAGAGTACAGAGTTCCCTATCATTTCTAAGGGACACAATCTCACTGCAGACTCCTTGGTTCTTTGGTTGTTACAATCTTTTCTCTTCCTCTTTGATACTGTCCCCTGAGCCTGGGGCACAGGAGTTATGATATATATATATATATATCTCATATATATATATATATATATATATATATATATATATATATATATATATCTCCAATGGGGCTGGACAACCCCGGGTCTGTTATTCTGTGCATTTTGATTATTTGTAATTTTCTCTGTTGCTGTGTTTACTATTTTACATGCTTTTATAAATAAAGCTTTATTAAAATGCAGCTGTCCTTGTGAATTTATGTTTGTGTATTTCTTCTTTTCTCCCTTGAGACAGAGTCTACATATGTTTGCAGGCTGGCCTTGAACTCCTGGGCTTAATTGATTTATTAGCCTCAGCTTCCCAAGTAGCTGGGACAATACATACATACATACATACATACATACATACATATTACAACTATGTACTTGTCTCTCCTTGTTTGCTTTTATAAATTACTGGTTTTCCTTTAGGAAATCTAAAATAAAAAGTTTTAATGGTTGTATAAAACCATATACATATATCATTTACAAGAGGTACCCCAGATTTTTTAGTCTAGTTAATAGGAACATCACAAGTATCACTGAGCCTGAGAACACCCTGTCCACAGTTTCAGACTAGGATTATGTTGGTGTAATTCGAGTCCTCGGGTCTTCAGACATGGACTAAATTGTTCAATCCTGGTCTCTAGCTTTTGGGTTAGATGCTGAGATTTTTCAGTCTCCATATTCTCATGAATCAGCCTCCAGAATAAAATTCCTCTTATCTATAGTTATCTTTGCCTTATTATTGGGGTATGGAATGGCTATTCTTCATTGTCAGCTTGACTCTATCTGAAATTAGCTAGAATCTAAATAACTGGGCACACCTGTGATAGACTATTTTCTTAATGAAATTATTTGAAGCTGGAAGACCCACTTCTAGTTTGAACTTGGAAGTGAGGAGATAATCTAGCTTTCTTGACAAGGGAAGATCACTTTTATTCTGTACCACACCTTATGCTGGCAGCCTATATAAATGACATGGAAGAAAGAAGCTCACTCTCTTTGCCTGCTTGCTCTGGCTCTCACTAGCAGCCCATTCCTCCACGGCATTAGAGCTTACTCCTTTGGGATTCTAGTGTATGTTGAAGACTGTTTGAGACATTGGGCCTGAAAAACTAAACCACTACTAGATTTTTGAATCTTATTTTCATAGGCAGCAATTGTTGGATTAGCTGGATCACAACCTGTAAGTCATTGTGATAAATCCCCCCATACATGTGTGTGTGTATGTGTATGTATACATACATATGTGAGACATATATGTGATAGAAATACACACACATACATATGAAAGATAGGTTGATCCTATAAGTTGTCAACCTAGAAAACCCTGACTAAAATGGAGACATGTCCTGAGACCCTGAGCTACCACCTAAAATCAATACTGAATTTTATACTATTTTTTTCTTACCATGATGAAGTTTAATTTGTAATTTTAACACAGAAAAGAAATTAGTAATAGCTAATAAAGTAGGATAGTTCTGACCATAATAATACAATATAATTATATGAATATAGTTTCTTTTTTAGAAGAGTTGACAAATATCAATCAATACATTCAGGATGCATTGGCTCACAGCAAACCACAACTTCAGAGCATGACGGCTTGAGTGACCACTCTTTCTGTGTCTCACAAGACCCCTGAGTAATATAATTTTTTAAAAATTAGATAGATTTGTTTGATCTTATGTGCATAGGTATTTTTGCCTACATGTATGTATGTGCTCCACATGCATGCCTTATGCACGTAAAGTCTAGAAGAGAGTCTCAGATCCCTGGGAGCCATTGCTCTAGTCCTGCAATCTCCATGTTTTAATCTCTGTGAAATGTTCTCTCTGTGTCCTATTTTATTTTCCTTCTCATTATTCAAACTTCTCTACCCAGACTGTCTTTCATCTTGCTTTATTTTCCTCATAGAAATCAATATCACATTATAAATTATGTTTAATTATGCTTTACTTAACTTCAAAGGGTATGGGCTTTGCCACGTGTTCTAGCACGTTCTCAGAATAATTCAGCGTGTATCACGTGTCAACGAGCATCTGCTGAGAGAACGAGTTGAGAAGGAAATTGAATGTTGTCTCTTCTCTATGCATGCTTGAAACTCATTTTTCTTTTTCTTGCTATAAAGATGCTTGAGTATCCACCCTAAAACTTAAAATATTCCTGGTGGATACAAATGCCTTTATAATCAGTGGGAGTCTTGTTCTCAAAGAGGAAGCAGCAATATGTAAGTCGGATAATTCATACTGCATTAATCATTTTTTTTTTGGTAATATGACCCAGGAGACCATTTATCCACTGAGCATATCTACATAAACTATTTTTTTTACAGAAGTGGTCCTCTCTGGGCTAATTCCTTCTACCTTCCTTTCACCATCCCCCAGACCCTGTGTGTAAATAAGAGTGCATTTTACCATTCTTCTTATTAGCGTTCTCACGCCCGGCCAGGAAGAACACAACAGACCAGAATCTTCTGCGGCAAAACTTTATTGCTTACATCTTCAGGAGCTAGGAGCGCAAACCCCCAGCCCCAAAAGCGAAAGCCACCCCTTCTAACATCTTTAGGAGCCAGAGCTCCGGCGCGCCAAAGCGCAGAGCGCGCTCTATTGTTTACATCTTTTGGAGCAAGCGAGCAGGCGCCAGAGCCAGAGAGAGAAAAGAGAGAGAATGGCGGAAACCCCGTCCCCTTTAAGGAGGAGTTATCCTTCGCTTAGGACGCATCACTCCCTGATTGGCTGCAGCCCATGGCCGAGCTGACGTTCACGGGAAAGGCAGAGTACAAGTAGTCGTAAAATACCCTTGGCACATGCGCAGATTATTTGTTTACCACTTAGAACACAGGATGTCAGCGCCATCTTGTGACGGCGAATGTGGGGGCGGCTCCCAACATCTCCCCCTTTTCTTTTAATAAGAGCAAATAGGCCACCCATATTAATGAGAGTGGAGATAGAGGTCAAATCCCCAGTGTGTAGGTAAAGGAGCCATGTACAGGATTAGCTCTTAGGCTCACAGGCTTTTACCCAGAGCAATCCTGACCTGCTCCCGTGTCGTTTTGCCTGGAGAGAAGGACACTTGGACACTCAACCTTCTTGAAAGATGACATGTCTCCCTAGAATAGGCTCATTTTATGCCGCAGAGCCCTTCTATTGCAGTGCTTAGCCGTGCAACTCTCTCGGGCTGCTGAAGCACACTCACTCTATCCCGTGCAATGAGACTAGCCTCATGGAATATAAGAGCTGAGTGGCCAGCGACCTATTGCCTAAGCATAGATATATCAGGGGAAGCTCCATGTTCTAGTCCTGCAAGCGCCTGGGCAATAACCACCTTGTCTCTCCTAGTTTGGGCCTTAAGCTTACAGACCAATCAAAGAAGCAACACTAATCCACAGCAAAGTGTATCTCCAAATAATATCAATCCCACCCATTCTTTAAAGAAGGGAAATGCTGAGGAGATCCAATTGGGTAATCCTTTGGTCAGGGACAGGTCCAAGCGCGTGGAGTTGACCTGAAGT
This sequence comes from Mus musculus, assembly GCF_000001635.26. NCBI lineage: Eukaryota > Metazoa > Chordata > Mammalia > Rodentia > Muridae > Mus > Mus musculus. The sequence continues at coordinate 12,044,292 of NC_000068.7, forward strand.
CTCAATTCCCGAAGGATCTGTTCAAATTCAGCCGTCCAATTCTGTAACATATACTGAAAAAGACTTTTTGACAAATTAGCTGCCCTAGTAAAATTCTCATACTGAATGGAAGTAACACACAATCTCGGAAACTTTTGTTTACACCCCAGCTGAGCTATTTGCCATAATACATCTAGTTGTTTCTGGACAAGATCTATGAGTTGATTAACCAGCATGAGACCTCCCTGTATCATGACATTAGCTGAGGCCTGTTTATCTATGACTGTAGTCACTGAGGCTGACAAAGTGTTAATGGTGTCAGTCGTCTGGACCTGTCCAGACAGAGCCAAGGCTGTCTGAATCAAGGCTAAACCCAGTTCCTAGTTAGTGGTAAAAAAGCAGGGGAATACTTGAGCATTATACATCACCGTCATCCACCTTTTGTAAGGCCTGGTTAGCAGCTAGAGTAAGAGTCCTAGGGGAGGAGATATGAGGATCTCCTTTTAAAATACCAAACAAAGGCCTTAACTCAGCGGAAGGAATCTTTAAAAAAGGTCTGAGCCAATTAATATCTCCCAACAGCTTTTGAAAATCATTTAAGGTATGGAGGTGATCTCTTCTTATCTAAACATATAAATATTGATTTCTCTCAAAGGAGGAAATATGTGTGACATCCATTTGTCAGACCTGTAATGGCCTGACGCCACGAGGGTTTACCCCTACGTGAGTAGATAAAATTTGACAACAATCTAAAGGCATTATTAAGTAATCAGAATCATTTTCAGTAGAACCAATCCCTCTTGCAGCTCTAGGAATACCAGAGGAAGAAAAAACAGCCATGTAGGCTTGGCAAAATTATTAGTTGAGCTATTCTGTCTCTTTGTGATATAGAAAAGACAACTTGAGGACAAGAACAGAGAACCTGAAGTTCCCCTTTACAATCCTGATCTACAACTCCAGGGTGGACAATAAGACCTTGTAGGCTGCAAGAGCCTGCCTCTGTCATTATTGTCCAGTGGCTTCACCTGCTCGGGAGAGCGCCTTCCAGGCCCTAATAGCCTTTTCATCTGATTCAGAACTATTAAGAACTGGCTCCTCTAATTGATCTTTTTTCTTTTCTTTTTCCTTCTCCTTCCTTCTAATCTCTCCCCAGGTATTCTTACCTGACCTAAACTTTTCCTCAGGTTCAAGACCCGTGGAAAGGCCTGTATGCTTATTTTGTGTACCATATTTTCTCTTTGCTCCTACTCTCTCTCCCCGCTTTACTTCTGATAGATTGTCCTGAATTTCATCTAGAATCCGCCCTGCCTTAACCACTTGATAACATGTGAAAAGGAACAAAAGGGCTTCTAACACTAGAGAAAGTTCAAGGCCAAACATTTTCCACTTTACTTCTGATAGACTGTCTTGAATTTCCTTAGAAAGTTCAAGACCAGACTTACCTCGTAAAGCTGTACTCACTGGTACTCTCGTTCCCCAGCTGAAAAGTTCTGAATTCATGCAGTTGAATCCTTCTTAACAGTCTGCTTTACGGGAACCTTTATTACCGCGACCCGCAGTTCTGGTTCTGGAATGAGGGATCTTCCTTGCGCCGGTGAAACTCCCGTCCCGAGTTTCCTCCAGGGTTTTTTCTTCCCGGATTTTTTCTCGTCCCGGAATTTCTCATCCCGGATTTCAGCACCAATTCTTAATCGCGTTCTCACGCCCGGCCAGGAAGAACACAACAGACCAGAATCTTCTGCGGCAAAACTTTATTGCTTATATCTTCAGGAGCTAGGAGCGCAAACCCCCAGCCCCAAAAGCGAAAGCCACCCCTCTTACATCTTTAGGAGCCAGAGCTCCGGCGCGCCAAAGCGCAGAGCGCGCTCTATTGTTTACATCTTTAGGAGCAAGCGAGCGCAGGGCGCGCAGAGCCAGAGAGAGAAAAGAGAGAGAATGGCGGAAACCCCGTCCCCTTTAAGGAGGAGTTATCCTTCGCTTAGGACGCATCACTCCCTGATTGGCTGCAGCCCATGGCCGAGCTGACGTTCACGGGAAAGGCAGAGTACAAGTAGTCGTAAAATACCCTTGGCACATGCGCAGATTATTTGTTTACCACTTAGAACACAGGATGTCAGCGCCATCTTGTGACGGCGAATGTGGGGGCGGCTCCCAACACATTCTGAGTTGCAGTGGAAGTTTACCATAAAGACAAATCATAAAGATGATGTGAACACATTAATAGATTAGTAGAACATTCATATGGAGAAAAAATAAGTTAAAATTTACAGGAAAAAGGACCAGCACTTAGATGAAAGGCAAAAACTCACGTGTTATCTGAATGGGGGAGGCAAGGACAGAAAAGGACCCAAGAAGAGCTGTGTCATGAGAGTGGGCAAATAATTCTAGGCTGGTTCACAGGACAGAGGACCGATGTCTTCTTTTACATGGAAAGGGTTGGGGCTCGGAGCAAGAGAGGGGTTTCAATAGGAAGAGAGTATGACACCTGGAGACTCAACAGGTGTTTGCTAGGCTCAATATGGAGAACAGGTTAGGACATCCCAGACAAAAACGAGCTGATGGTAGAATGAGCAGATAACCCATTTCACAGCTGCTTTCAACCTTATTTTATGAAATTAGTCTTGTTTGGTTCAATGAGATCATCACATTAGCATTGAGCATATAGCCAACAACTGTAAGGAATGAAGTCCTAGATAAACTATAAGTGGTATGAGTCACTTTAGGATTAAAATATCTGTGGATCAGCTAGGCAGTAGTGGTACATGCCTTTAATTCCAGCACTTGGGAGGGAGATCTCTATGAGTTTGAGGCCAGACTGGTCCACAGAGTAAGTTCTAGGACAGCCAGGAATACATGGAATTTGAGGTTTGGTCTGTTGCTATGTATTGTAATGCTAAACACTGGCCCTGGTTGCCTCAGGGTCAAGGAGAATCTCACGTTCACCAAATGATGCTATGTAACCTTGTTCCCCAAGTTATCCCTGATTGGTGACTTAAGATGCCTCTGATAATAGCTGGGCAGAAGAGAGGTGGAGTTTTAGTTCCCAGGCTTGGGGTCTGAGGCAGGAGACCAGAAAGAAAAAGAGAGAAAGGTAAAGAGGAGAAAGGACGACATGAGATCGGAATATGAGCAGCCCAGATGGAACATAGCAAGTCATATTGTGGAGCTATCGACAGGGACAATAGAATAGATAGAATAGAGGGAAGACATCTGCCCAGCTCTAGTGTTGATTAAGGCTTTATAAATATAAAAGTTTATGTGTCATTTACTTGAGAACTGAATGATCAAAGGCAAGCTAGAAACCCCTGATTGAGATTATATATTTACTACAACACACAAAGAAACCCTGTCTTGAAAAAAAAAAAACAAAAAAACGGAAAAATATATCTGTAGGTCGAGTAGTGACTTCATAGACATTTTACTGTGACATTTCTAGTAAGTACACACTTGCAGAGATTATTCTTTTATTATTTATTTATATGCCTGCCAGGTAAAATAGTTTATGTTAATAAAGTAATATAATGATCCTTGTCTGGGCCTGTAGAGATAACTCAGTAAAGTACTGCCTTGTAACCTCAGTTCACTTCCCTATAACCCATGTTAAAGATTTAAAACCTGAAAAGCAAGGTGTGATGTCACACATGTATTCCCAGTGCTGAGGAAGTAGAAACATCTAGATCCTTGGGGCTCCTTGTCCAGCTAGCTTAGCCTTCCGGATGAGTTCCTGAACACTGAGAATTCCCCACACCCCTGGAACACTCAAGGTGGAGGGTGTGTGAGGAGCGACAGCTGAGATTGTCTGACAGTCTCCACATGGCTTTCTGACACATGCACACATCAGTTGTTCTCAGTGCAGTCTGTTTTTGATGAGACTTCATTGATACTGTTGAGTACTAAAATAGGGACTAAAAATAGAGAGTATAGGAACATGTGCTTTGAGTTCTTGGGTGAATTTTATTTAAGCGGGGAGTTACATTCCGAGAGGCGTCTGAAGTGCTGAAGGCCATGCTCAGGTGAGGACCGAGAATCGGGGGAGAGTTGTTACTATTGCCGCCTAGGAGTAGGATCCTCTTGTCTCCTTCTGTTGGGGCAAATGTTTAATACTAATTGGGGGTTTGTATCTCATCTTGGATCATTCAGTTCCCCGATAGAAGACACACAACCTTTATATTTCTAATAAGCCTTAAAAGCACTAGAGCTGAGCAGAATCTACACTCGAAGCTATTCTATTTCCCTGCCTGTGACCCTGTGATATGACTTGCTGGGCTCCACCTGGGCCCCTCTTACTCTTACTGACCAAGCTTCAGGGCCAGTTTTAATGATTCCTTACCCCATGGGATCTTCTCCTCTCTCTACCTACTCTCTTCCCTCTTGTGGTTCTGCCTCACACTCCAAGCCCAGAAAGCAAAACCCCACCTACCTCTCTTTCACCCAGCTATCAACTGTAGGCATCTTTATTGACCATTCAGGAATAACGGGTGGGGGTGAGGGGCAGTGAGCAGTATTAACATCAGTGTGGTTCTGCCTCACACTCCAAGCCCAGGAAGCAAAACCCCAACTACCTCTCTTTTACCCAGCTATCAACTGTAGGCATCTTTATTGACCAATCGGGAATAATGGGTGGGGATGGGGGGCAGTGAGCAGTATTAACATCAGTTAATATGAAGAGAATATTAATAGAAGAGACAGCATTAAGCTGCTTCATACTTGAAGTATAGGACTCTAGATAATGTGAAAAAAAAAAAAAAAGAAGTTGGAGCCCTCAAATGTCTTTTCTATATGAAGGCTTAGGAGTGCAATGGTTAGAGACTACCAGAGACTGCCAAAATCCTCACGCTGAAGGATTCTTTGGCTATGGAGACTGGCTTAGGGAAGGGCAGGCAAATGATGGTGCCAGGCATCTTCTGTAAAATACTCACTGCCTTTTAGGAAGGGAGGGAGTGTAGGCTCCCACTTGTTCAAGAGTCAGTGATACCGTTGACAGCAAGGGAGACCTCAGTGTGGGATCTCAGTGGCTTCAGTCTTACAGAGCAAGCAGCATTTCACCGCATTTCATCTCCTCTTCAATATGTGGTCCTCAGGTTCAACCCACAATTATTTCCTTCTTTGAAAGCTGTAATGTGGTCTTCCGACGAAATATTCCAGCATTGCCTTTTGAATTGCCAGGGCAAAGATTCTTCCCTACATCTGTCCCCTGCAAAGAGTATTTTGGGAAAATGAATCACACATGGTATTCTGCTCAGATGACGCCGGCAGGCTCTGATGGCAAGTCTCCAGGGAGATTTGGGTTCGATAGTTAGTCACCATGTCCTATGGACTGTGCCTTTGAAATGTCGCTCTCATCTTGCCTTTGGAATGTTTCTGTTCTCTTTCCTGCTCCATGTTGCTCTAGCCAACACTTTTTAATCTCTGTTCTGGTTCCTGGTGCCTGGCTTTCAGCACCTTGTAGCTGGTCAGCTTAGACTTCTTGCTTAGAATCCTGAAGTAGCTTCCATTTTCTCGTTATGGAATGGACACATCCCTTCCTAGTATTAAAGCCTTCTCTCATCTGTTCCCAAACGACCCATCCAAGCGTGACTGATCTTTCTCCATGTCACAGATTCTCTGTTCCCATGGGACCAGAATCCTCATGATGCCCAAGCCTTGTCTGCTGTCTAATTTACTTTTTTTTTTTTTTTTTTTTTTTATGAGCCAGAGGATATCCCTGCCTAGTCCTACATACATTCTTCAGTGTATAGTCATCCAGGGCCAATGTCCTGCTTTTATTCTTCTATAAATGTCTTTAAGACTTTCTAATAAACCAGAAGAAACACAGTTTTTGATTTTTTTTTTTTTTTTAGTTTTAGGGCCAATGAGATGGCTCAGCTGGTTTGGCAATTTGACTTCAATCCCTGGATTCCACAAGGTGGCAGAAGAGAACCAACTTCTGAGAGTTGCCCAATGAGTACACACACTCATACACACACACACACACACACACACACACACACACTCACACACACACACACACAAGCACATGCACATATACAATATATGCATGCACACACAGATACAATCATACATGCTCATAAAATGCATAAATATATAAATACTTTTAATGATGATAATTCTAGTGTATACTTCTTTAATGCATTTAAAATGTCTTCAGCAATCATCGTAATTCTTGATAAAGACATGCTTGATGAATTTTGCGTTTCTTAGAACTGAAAGTGATTAGAGTCAGCTTCTGAAAATATATCACAGTTACTCTAAGTTAATTCAGGAAAAGTATGTGTGTGTGTGTGTGTGTGTGAGAGAGAGAGAGAGAGAGCACGTGCACATGTGTGCAGGCACATCTACGTGCATGAATGCATATGGAAGCCAGCGTTTTATATCCTGTGCCTTCCTCATTTGCCTTTCACCTTATTTATTTATTTATTTATAGACAGGGTCTTTCATAAAACCTTATTTCACTGATTTGGTGAACCTAGTTACCAATAAGCTCCAGTGGCCATCCTATCTCTGTCCATGTTCTGGGACTACAGACATGCATTGTTGCTCATACCTGACATTTTTTACAAACGTGGATGCTAGGATCAAACTCAGTTCCTCATGTTGTACAGCAAGCGCTGTACTGACTCAGCCCTCTCCTTGTGCCCCTTCTGAAGAAACTTCACCATCTTCAGGAAATTGTGGTCTTTGCATTGCAGGTGTGGAATGAGGTAGGTTACAGTGCCCATTTTAAAAATTCTCATAATACAGTCATTCCTGTGACCAGCATCTTATCATCACCTCTGTCAACAAAGGTCCCTTCAGTCTCCCTCTTTCTGTAGAGTACAAGAATTCCCACCTAAGTATTGTGTTGATTCACTTCATTGTTTTAAAAAACATGGCTTTCTTAGTCAAAGTCTTCACAGAAGTTGAAATGCATGCCAAGATCATTGTCTTAATACAGCTTCGAGCACGCCACATCTCTGCACACATTCTTCCAAGTCTGAACGTAACTACTGCTTTTGGGGCAGCACATGGGCCATCATCTTCTAGGGAAGTAGGATCTTGACCCATAACTAAGGCTAGTTTTTACATAAACAGCCACAGTGGAGGTTGCCCAAATGTCTGTGTCTGTCCACAGACTTATAAATAAAAATAGTCAGCTGGAAGTTATAGCTGTCCTTTGTTAGAAGAAGGAATTTCTTTAATAATCAAAGAATAGCAGTTTTTAATTTCTCTCTTAGATAGCAAGGGCTTACTAAGGAACTTCTCATGCCTCTTGTAGGATCTTCACTCTGTGTTCTAGAATATTTTCAGGAGCCTTCCTTGTGGGTAATCTTCCACACAGTGTATACTATTCCTGGGTTAAAAGATTCACACCTTGAATTCCATTTTTATCTCTCTCTTGATTTTCCTTAAGTTCTGTGTTGTTTCCTCCAGGTTTTCCAGTAACTTGTTTTGTCCATTAGCAAAGATGACAAAGCAGACAACTCAAAGATGTTTGCTGTGAGTTTATCTCCAGCCTGGATTCTCATGAATTCTGTAACAACCATTCCAGTGTGAACACAGCGTCAGAGACAAGACTGGGCCACGTTAGCTCAATAAAGATTCCATTACTAAAAGTGACCTCGTGGGAGGAGGAGCACATAGGGGGTCCATTGACCCCAAGTTCATCTTTGGGTACTGACATGAGATTTAGCTTTAAATAGAGAAGAATTTGGAACAAGAAAGCATGTGGATAGCGGTGTTCATGGTCAAAGGGGGCTTTCTTTGGTCATTGTCTCTGCTTCAGCCTTGAAGGTAGTCCAAGCCCTGACTGTTTAAGAGGATACACCACTTCTGCTTTAGGGTGCAGCCTCATCACATGGATGATTTGCCCACAAGGCCTTGCTGTTTCCAAAATACAAGCAGACTCACTGTTTAGGACAATGACTTATCTTCATGCCTGTAGCCTTGAAAAGGAGTGAGATAGATTAGATAGGCAGACACTCCTTCAGTGGTTACCATAATTAGGCAGAGTTAGGCAGGAGTTCAACTCAAGGTAAAGGAGACGGAAAGAGATTGAAGGCAGAGATGCCTGCTCTCACCTTGCACGTCCTTACTTTCTGAGCCCAAGGGAGGAGTTAATGCTCAGTGTAAAAGCAGCTTCTAAAAGCGTGTTATGGGACCCACTCATCACTTCATCTCATGTGACATGAAGTAGAAGTGATGAAGTGGTTGGTGCAATAACTCCACTCCTATTTTGTGTGCCACTGGGCCTCTTGGGCTCATTGCATTGTTCAGGTTAGAGAATTTAGCTTTAGTGATTTCTCGGGGATGCAGGTAGCTTCATACAAGGTTCACCTACAAAGTCATCATTCCTTTCTGAAGTTGTCTCTGGAGATATCAAAGCTTTTGGGAGACATCTCTAGGGTACACAGTAAGATGTGTCTAAACCCTCAAATGTGGCGGGGTGGTGGGCTGCTCTTGTTTCTCTTCTGTCACTCAGGGATTACTCAAGTCTTCAAGGACTGACCTGCTTCATTGTGATTTTGGTCACTAGCTCTAGGACAATTAATTATGTCTTCCATTACATCTCATTGCTTGATTTCTTCCATTTTAGGACATCTGCAGTGGAGTTTAGATTTAGAAAGCATGCTTTTAGATGGAAGGGTTTGTATCTATACCAAGAAGGACAGAATTCCTTACCTCTTAGCAGGGCTATTTGTAAGCTAAGATTAAACTTGATGAACAATTGTTGAAGGCTTAGTTTCAACACACTATGTAAATCCCAGACCTTGCCTGAATGCTGCATGAACCCTGTGGATAGCCACAAGAGATTTACATTTAGGGATGGGGATATCTGTCTCTCAAAGTGGCTGCCTCTTAGTTGGAACAGGAAGCTGGGGAACCCGTGGTCTTGCAGCCTTTAAGGGTGACTGGAAAAACTCAACTGAGTTCAGCAGACTAAGGTATCATTCCATTTCTCTATGCAGATGGCTAGAAAGCAGTCCCTCCTCACTCCAGGCATCTCTATCCAGGCTGTGTCTGGTTGTATGGTTGTTTATTTTGGAAGTGTCACAATAAATAACTGGAGAGAGGATATTAGAGAAAGTCTTCTTGGGAAAGGTCACAAATTCTTTGGGGACATAAAGCCTCCTGCATGTGGTCACTAATAAGAGGAAATCGCTATAGATAATATTTGCTTTTTCTACATTCCCCAAGGACAGTAAAATAGAAACAGGAACAAGCAGTAGAAAAAAAAAATCTGTTATTTGTTTGTCTAGAAAAGCCTTCTATTTTAGTCATTTCTGCTAAAGCAGGGACTGGACTCTGAGCTGATGTGGTGCCCTGATAGTTGTTGGCCAGATCTACTGGATAGCTTGGGAATCACAGTTACAGCAGGAGGAGTGAGGTCTTCTCTTGTCCCACCAGGCCTGGGCCAGTGCTTTGTGAGATGTGGCATTGGGCCTCTGGTTCTTCCTGTTGGCTACAACCCGAGAATTCCTAGTATAGCGTTTGGAGACAGCTTTGCTGCCTTAGGCAAGGAAACAGGAGGAAGAGTTAAAAAAATCAAATGGCAGAAAACAATGGCAGGTACTGTTTGCACATATTCAGGGGCTCTCCGAATCACTCTGTGCATCTCTCTATAAGGGTTTTGGCTCAGTTACTCACGCAAACCTCCACAAGGACCATGAGTCAGTGCCAAAGCTTACATCACCAGGAAGATAAAATAAGACGTGTGCGTGTGTGTGTGTGTGTGTGTGTGTGTGTGTGTGTGTGTGTGTGTAGCTTAGGGGACAAAAGGAGGCGCCAGCCACATCTGGGGCAGTGACCCTCCCCAGGATTCTGCCCTATGTCCAGAGGTGGAAAGGACCCCCCAAGGAGTTCCTGGATCAGCAAAGGTCATCAAAGAGAGGGCCTTCTTCCAGGGAGAGTTGTTTATTTTTCTTCCTGAATTTTTTGAAATTTCCACTTAGAAATTCTGAATTTGTATTTGCAGGCCCACCTTCCTTTAGCTTGCAGCAGAGAGATCCTTCATAGTCCAGCAGGGGAACATTTGGATTTCAAACATCTTTAACAAGGATGAGGTCGGCAGAAGAGTCAGCAACCAGGCTGACTCACTGCTACTTTCAAAGGAGTTATTGAGGTGGAGAAAGACTGACAAACCTCCCGTGGAATAGGGACAGAAACCCAAGAGAGAGTTAAAAACAGCGTGAAAAGGTTCCCTAGCCATTGGGGAGGAGGGTCACATTGAAAAGAAAGGGATTAATTATACTTGAAATCTCACAGGAAACTTTTTCTTTTATAGAGGACAAAAATGAAGTATGAAGTTTATAATCTGTACTGAAGTATGTACCAGGTCAGGTGCTGAAGATGCACACATGGCTGGAGGCAGGGGAGAAACTGGGACAAATTTAACAGAAATTGAAGCAAGAAGTCCCCCAACCCATCTTCATCTCTCTCTCTCCTTCTCTTTCTGTCTCTGAATGTCTCTCCCCCTTTTTTCTGTCTTTCTCTCCCACCTCTCCCCATCTGTGTGTGTGTTTATGTCTCTGTCTGTCTGCATCTCTCTCTCTCTCTCTCTTTCTCTCTCTCTCTCTCTTTCTCTCTCTCTCTCTCTCAATATGTGTGTCTAAAAGCATCAAAGCATTGCCCTTTTGGACTAGAAAAGAAAGTACATGCCTGGTGTTCAGACCAGCTGAGGGCCTGTCACCAGGGAGTCCTCTACATCTCTCCAGCCACAGTTGTGTTTCACAGAAGGGCCACCAGGCTAGGATAGTCTGAGTCCTGGAAAAAGTAGACACTAAGATGAGTTTGACAGGTGAAGATGAGGCCGATGATATGAGCATATCCATGTAGAGGGATACCTCTGAAGAAGGATATGGTCTGGGAGCCAGGACAGGCTGAGAGCAATCATACTACTGCAGACTCTAACCCAGGGAGCACCACGGGAAGAAAGGTTGGAGGAAGCCATCATGCACTCAGGGAAGTTTCAGCAACTGAAATGTACTGGGTCACTGGGGAGACTCTGGATAAAGGAGGGGCCCATATCTCAGAGAGGCATCAGGTCTCCTCAGTGTACCCTGTATGTCTTGCTATCAGATGGGGCTGTCAGCAGTAACAGAGACAGAGACAGGCCTTAATCAGACTCCTGAGTGTGAGGAATTTTCTTTTCTTCCTGCAGTTCATATTGTTGTCATGGTTTTCATCCTGCCTCAAGGCCAGTTCATATAAGGTAGGTTTGATGTGAATGTGATTAGTGATTGGCTCCAGGACACAGCTTTCAGCCCCTCCTGGTTCCCACTTCTTGAACTGAAGTATCTGTCCCTCTAAATAGTCACGTAGCAGCCTCATGTTAACATACCTTGGTCAGTCTTCATGGGTGCCTAATGTATTTAATTTAATATTCTGTGCCTTTTCTCATTCTATGCTGTCATAGAGAGTTGCTCTACCCTGAGCCCATATAAGAGCGAGTGCTCTAAGGACTATGGGATATTGCTCCTTGGATGTGTATAATGGGCGTGGTTGGAAAACTGTCTGAAACAGAACTATCAGCAGTTCTATCTAAAAATTTTAACTTGATGTGGGTAGGATATGGTGAGGAGACAGCTCAGCGGTTAAGAGGTTAGAGCTCTCTTGCAGAGGACCTGAGTTTAAATCGCAGCATCCACATTAGGTGGCTGATAACCACCTGTAACTCCAACTCTGGGGGATCCAACACTTCTGACCTATTTCTCTCTCTCTCTCTCTCTCTCTCTCTCTCTCTCTCTCTCTCTCTCACAGACACCTTTTATTCTCTCTCCCTCCCCTTTTTTCTTTAAAAAATAATATACTTGTAATATTGTAACTGGGGATCAAAGACTGAGTTGGTTATCAAAGGAAGTGAAGCTCAAAGATAAGCAAAACTCACATGCAGATGTTTGATTATGAACTACAAATAAAAACAAATAGCCAGAGAAAACAGAGAGAGAGAGAGAGAGAGAGAGAGAGAGAGAGAGAGAGAGAGAGAGAGAGACTGGCCACATGTGTGTGTGTGTGTGTGTGTGTGGGTGTGTGTGTGTGTGTGTGTGTGTGTGTGTGTGTGTGTGTGATTATATGGTCTGTGAGAAGTCTTGGGAACAGGGACTCTTCTTTGCTTTATCTCCCTATGCTATTGCGCAGGTGCTGTGTCCCATCTGTGCATGTCCAGGACATGTAGGTCAGCTGCTGCTCTTGTTAACAAGTGGCTGGGGCAATGCAAGGCCCCCTTGAGAAATGGGAATATGAGCTTTTGAGAAATGAGAATATGAATTTTTCCCTGGTAAGGGCTCTCCAGTCTGACTCAAGCATGAGAGTGACCAATCTGGAGCCATCTCAAAGGAAAGAATAGAAGTGGTTAACATACCTCAGAGGTTTATGTGTGGCTTGCTGGTCATATTGATAGAAGTTAGAGGTGAGCAAGAGGCAACTGGGCAAAGAATAGAAAGTGAGACGATTGTGTAGATTACAAATAGTGTGATTTTTCTAAATGTTGTCCCTGTCTTTTCTCTGTGACCCTGGGGGGTAACTGATCTTTGGAACATTGGAGGTACAAACAGAGAAGCTAGTGGCTTCTACTGGCAGATTAGGAGTGGAATGTGTAAAGAGAACCGGGTCTTTGTAAACCTTGTCTAGCTACTTAAAGTCTAGATTCTCACCAACCTTTTTGGCCTTTTTCGCTTCTTTGGAAAGGTAAATAGAAATGTCACTGGGGACACGGAAGCCAAGGCATCACTTCTGTCACACCATAGCTAATTTGAAGACACAGAGAAACAAAGTATCCTTGTCAGTCTCCTTATTTGCTGGAGGGGGTTAATTAAGTGGCTGTGTAGGAGGTCTTATGCTGAATGGAGCCAGGGCCGGAGCTCAGCAGGCCTCTTTTGCTTGATCTGAAAAGTACCAGACATAAAACTGTGGTCATTGTTGGCATATTCCATGACTACATAGAGGTGTCAAAACCTTTCTGTAAGAATAACTTAAGTCACTGCAAAGAGAATCTAAAACAGAAGCAAATGATAGACTTTTGGAGAACATTTCCAATTACTGAGAGTTACAAGAAAGGAGCTGTTTATAAGATTAGATTTTTTTTTCTCCAAAATTAATCTTACAGACAATCAGGAATTCCCAGAATTTGATTATCACTAACACTTTTTTTTTTTTTAATGAAGGTGTAGCTGGGCGGTGGTGGTGCACGCCTTTAATCCCAGCACTCAGGAGGCAGAGGCAGGCGGATTTCTGAGTTCGAGGCCAGCCTGGTCTACAGAGTGAGTTCCAGGCCAGCCAGGGCTATACAGAGAAACCCTGTCTTGAAAAAACCAAAAATACAAAAACAAGAACAAAACCAAAACCAAAAGCAAGCTGGTGTGTTTCTGGGAGAAGACTGGAAAGGTACCGGGCTAAAGATAAAGCCTACTCTTTGTGGAAGAACAGTTAGAGATAGACTCTGTCCAGACCTGTCAGTGGAGAATCCTTGCTACTGGGAAACTACTTGGATTAGATGCCAGTTAGGCCGGCTATTCACGTGATACATGGGCTACTTGAATTATCCACACCTCACTGGTTTCTTTTCCAGCCATAGGAACTCTACAAAGAGGCATTCACTGTTTCATCTAAAGGGCTAAAGTCAATGATAGAGTATGGGAGTCACAGACATTCCAATGTTAAAGATTTTTTTTTTAACCTAAGTTGGGTCAAATATTTTCAGCACTCATTGCTTCAAGTATTGCTTAAGGCTAAAATTAGAATAAAGTGACTTCTGGAAAGAAAGATCTGATCTGAGAAAAACAAGATATCCTTAGCTATTTATGTCATTATGTCACTTTGCTCAATTTTTACAATTTGTGTGTGTGTGTGTGTGTGTGTGTGTGTGTTGAGACTGGCTGTTTTACTGAACCCTGGAGGTTGTTCGGTTTGGCAAGGTTGGCTGGCATCTAATGAGCTCCAGGAATCCTCCAATCTCTGTTCTCCAACTCCAGGGTGACAAGCATTTCTGCTATGGCCATCTTTTACGTGGCTAGGAACCAAAACTCAGGTTCTTATACTTGAAGGGCAGGCAATTAAGTAACCTGTTCTCCTTTCTAGACCAAACTGCCTTGTCTTGAAGTCAAGCAGGTGAAATAGAAATTAAGTTTTTAGCACAAAACACAAGAAGATGTAGCATTTGGTGTGTGTTTCAACCAGTTAAAAATTTATGTACCTATTATCTAGTTTAAAAAAAAACATGAAAAAAAATGTCAATTTTGGGGTCCTGATTATGGGTCAGTATGCTATCATTGCTTCATGCTGTGTACTTGAGACTTTTCATAAAACCTTGAAAAGAGTGACAGAGCTTATGTTTTCCATCTTGGGGACAAGTCTGACCCTAAAGGATTAGCTTGGTTAGCTTGGACAGGCTTGCCTCCCATGAAATCACAAGTGGGCCAGGAGCATCTGACAATGTTTGCTTAAAGAGAACCTGCTTCCATTCTGCGGCTACCCACTCTGTGCCATCGCCATCTCTGCTTTCAGGATATTCTTCATTCTGTCTGTTGCAATGATAACTGGAATACTTCAGGCTCTAGGGTGTTTTGGCCTTTTTCAATTCCTAAACTTAAATGGTAGTTTAGAGAAGTTAGTAGATTTTCCCAGTTTTTCTTTTATTTATTTATTTATTTATTATTATTATTATTTTTTTTATTTCAAAGTTGAAATTCTGATTGGCATTCTGAAATGACCGGTAGATTTCTCTCCAGTGTGGTCTGTCTGATAGTTATCTAGAGACTCTAAAGGGAAACAGAAGGCAGGGCCATGATGCTGACCAGACAGCCTCCCTTTCTCCTCCCCGCTCCCCCCCACCGCCCCCCACTTCATTCATGACTCTGCTCTGGTGTCTTCTAAGTGAGAGTTTTCCTTTTCGGAGGACCTTATCTGAAGTAACATCCCATCATTCTCTCCCTGTTTCCTTGATTTAGTTTTTTGTTTTTTGTTTTAATCTTCCAAAAAGCATCAATCATTGCCTGGCATTGTACATTTCTTATAGATCAATTGCCCATCTTTTCCCTTAGAATTTTCTCTCTGGCAGTGGGGGGACAGAGGGCATACTGTATACCACAGTTCTCCAATTTGATTAGGTTGGGGGAATTTTGATTTATTGCCAAGGCTGGTTTTGAACTCTTGCTCTGGGGCCACACAGTGTGGGGCAGAATGCCTATTGCTTTAATAGAACTCAAGGGATCCTCCTGTCTCAGCCTCCTGAGTAGCTGAGATTATAGGTGCATGATTCTCTAATTTTATAACAGTGTTGAAATCTCCAATGGCAGTTGTTAAAGACAGGCTGTATATAGGCCAGTTTAGCCTCAAACTTATAATCCTCCTGCCTCATCTTCCCAGGCATGTATTCTCATATTCTGCTGTAGTTGTTTCATTTTTGGTCTTGCTGTCTTCTTACAAGGCTCAGCTATTAGTTAAAATACTTCCTTCTTGTTAGTTGCATTTGAAGTAAACACCATTGTGAGAGACATTCCTTCCTCTTGGACTTGGAGACCGAGGTATCAGAATGAGCATTGGGGAGCCATTTCCTATTTCGTTTGATTTCTAGAATCTCAGAGAAATGTTAGCAAAGTGCCTAGGATTCTTTCCCTCAAGCTGTGGTTGATTGTTTCCTACTGATATAAATATAACAGTCTGTCCACCATGGAGAGAGCAGGTTATTGGACTGAGTGCCAAAGAGTAAGAACAGAACAATCTTAGGTATTATTAGTGTTGTGTTATATTTTTGTAAAGCCATAGTTTCCAAATGACACAAATGATCTCACTTCTCCTTGGAATTATTCTGTAGTGAACAGTTGGTTGTTTAAGAACATTGGGTAAGTTCAACAATTTGTGTTTCCAGATGTATAGCAAAATGTTGGTCCAGAATGAGCGTACATACTTCCCATGGCTATGAAGACTTCTGGTCTGAACACATATGTCTATGATTATTCTTGTACACATGCACACACAAGCACATGCACACAGAACAACTTACTGAATGGACAAGGTTGTGTACTGGAATCCATCCAAAAGAAGCCACACTGCCCCCATATACTGGGATGACTGGGGGAGTTGGGGTCTGGGATGTTTTCAAGGCTCTGTTTTGGTGTCAGATTGAGGGGAGATAGAGCAACCATTAATTTAACAGCACATCTGGGATCTTTAAAGCCAGGAACAGCTAGACAATTTATCAATCTTAATTTGCTCGTACTGCAGTTAGACAAAGGAGAGCTCTGGGAAGCACTGACAGGACCCAGATGTTCTTCATTCGGCTGATAGCACACACACCAGCAGCTCTGTACAGCTCCCACCCCCAACTTCCTCAGCCTGCTCATGCCTGAGCTCTTGACCTTGGGCCTGGTGTGTTAGTGCCTGCACAGGGAGGCGGCGCTGAAGCACACTTATCCAATATCCTCCAGGCAACCCTCTATGCAATGGAAAACTAGCCTCTTCTAAGCCATTGGCACTGGGGGACCAAGGTAAACTTTTCATTGACTAAACACTGGGGCACCCAGTTAAAATGTTGATCAGGAATTGGTCAGCCCACTCAGTCTTTATGATGTACTTAGGTATCCCAACTGGTCAGTTATATTTGAGGTCAGTAGAAAGGTGACTGAAGACAGAAACTAAATTTTCTGTGTCTTGTTTTCCTATAGTTTCTTACAGAACACCATGTATAATGATGCCCAGTTGATGTGATTTTTCAGGCTGTTCCTCTTATTCTTGAAATGAGGTTAACAGTGCCATAGGTTTTGTAACACAGATTCACAGACATGTAACACACATGCAAATGCACATGCAACATATAACACACATGCACGTGCAACATATAACACACATGCAAATGCACAAGCAACATATAACACACATGCACATGCAACATATAACACACATGCAAATGCATATGCACACACATACACACAAATATGTGCACTCAAATACACAAACACACACCATTCATTAAATTTTCTATTCAGGTTGCTTATGTCCTAGCGAATGAGTTAAGGGTTTGGGGCATGCAGAAGGAGGTAAGATAGACAGCGTTTTTGACTCTGCAAACTTTATCATGTGGTTGAGATGAAGAAGACAATGATATTTGCCCAGAGTCATAATTGCTGCAGAGTGTGGGAAAAAAAGAAAATCACTGGGCTCTGTTAACGAGGAGAGCTCAAGTTTGACTCTAGCCTGGGGCTCAGGGAGGAAGAAGCAACATTTGTTTTGATTTCTAATGAGAAGGGGCCCAGCTTGGGAAGGGCAACCCCCAACAGACTTTATAGAGCGTCCAAGCCAGGACAGAGAGACAGAGAGAGACATAGACAGACAGACAGAAAGACAGGCAGAGACAGAGAGAGACAGGGATAGACAGAGAGAGAAACTTTTATTGTTTTGGCGGAGACAGGAGATGTGGACAGAAGAGTAAGCTGGCTATGTGTGGGCAGGAGGTTTGCGACTTTTTCACTGCTGTTTTTAACTAAATCGTTTTACTTCAAAAGCTTCAGTAAATGTCTAAGAATTCCCAGTGAGTGGTAAAACAAAATAATCACTTATTAGGAATCTCAAAGGAAATCAATGATTTCTTCAATGGGCTTTGAGGAAATGTGTCCTCAGGCTGTCGAATGTTGAAGTAACAAGGTGACAAAGGAGGAAAGACTAGAAACTGAGGCAAAGGCCTCGAGGTTCTCTAAGTGCCTAGTGGGAAACACTATTTTGATTTGGTATCTCTAGTTCTTAAAGGCCCCATGTCCAAAGAAGTTGTTAAAACAGTGAATTTAATAATAGTGGAAGTTTACATATAATGGCGTCATTAGAGCCACCATTGGGCATAGTGACTCTCCAAGAAATTGCAATAATAAGCATTTCTTAAATAATTTGATGATGGAAGCCTTTTTTGGAAAAAAAATTGGGGCGGGGTTGGTGCATTGAGAAACTGAGGATTGACCTGTGATGATCTTGAAAATAAGGCCAACTTCAGGAGGGGCTTCATTGTGTCACTACAATGGCTGAAGCATTGTGTCAGGTTGAGTAACTTTTATCAAGGATCAGCCTTATATCTTGCACAAATATGTGTTTACCTCTGACTTCCAGTAGCATTAAGAAGATTATAGTTGCATAAACAATCTTTCTCTAGTTAAAACTATTTTTTCTAATTAAAAAATATTATTACTAGGGCTGAAGAGATGGCTCAGTGATAAAGAACACTGGGCACTCTTCTAGAGGACTGGGGTTCAGTTCCTAGCACCTACAGCATGGTGGCTCAGAACTGTTTAACTCCAGTTCCAGGGCATCCAATGCCCTCCTCTAGCCTTCTCAGGCACCAGATGCACATACACACACACACACACACACACATTGTACATGTAAAGAAAATACTCATGTATAAAAAACAATAGTAATTAAAATTATTATAAGTGTGTGCACACACATACATATGTGTATGCACCCACCCCAGTATGCATGTGAAAGTCATAGGATATATTTGTGAAACTGTTTTTCACCTTCCACACTTACATGGGTCTGGCGGACTGAGTTTAGATCATCAGGTGTAGCATCAGGTGCAGCAAGTACCCATTCCACGTTTCTAATTTTCACTTTAGATTCAAATTATCCATTAGAGTCTTTAAAATGAAATAGGCCCACACAATGCTTGAGTTTTCATGCAACTGCTTCCAACAGTGCATGCAAGTGGTATCTATAAAAGTGCCAGGCAATTCGTCTTGTCCATTTGACCCCTTTTATCTTGCTGAGTTTATCAGTCTATCTTGGAAACACACTTTCACCAAGCTGACCTGACTATATATACTTGGAAAACATTCCTCTGGAAATGACTCTCACAGTGTTCTGTGCGGTATAAAAAGGAAGTGGTAATAAGACCCTCTTGCTTCATCACCATGTTTTCCCTAAGGTAGTTTCCTGTGCTGTTATTGGCTAGCTACGGATAAAGAGAATCTCCTGTGGGCATCCAAAAACATTGTCCCAATTCTCTGAGGTTCTTTTGGGGCACAAAACACACGATGTTTCTATTCTTAAAGCTGAAAAGACCAAATTCTAAGAGGAAGAGAGGGGAGAGACACATATTTTCCTTATTGCCGTTGTTTAAATGTCCACCACACCCAAGGACATTGGGCAGTACAGAGTGTGAAAGTGTGTGTGGCCTTTGCTGCTGGAGACTGACAAAGGAAGTGTCTGTGATTTATAAGCCATAAGACAGAAACGGGCAAATTTCAGATAACAGCAATGTGTGAGAGTTTCCAATGAAGACTTCATGGCTTCTCACATTGGATAGGCACTTGGAGAGTGAACTTTATCCTGAAGACATTTGCTATGAAGTTTCATGGAGGAGGGAAAATAAAATCAAATATAGGGGCCAAGAGAATGTTCCCTAGGAAGTAGGCACCAGGCAATTTTGGTAAATATTACCATGCTCTTACCTCATGCCACCAATTGGAAGTCAGGAGGCATGTTCACACCTCTGTTTCTATCACTCTGTGTGACAGGCCACTCAAGCCTATGATTTTTAATTCTCAAGTATCTTTTAATCTCACCTCTGACTGATTCCCATGCCATCTTCCCCAGCTTGTCCTGCGGTCATCTGTGACTTGTTTTCTTCTTTTCTGCCTGAGCAGTCTCTGATGTACTCTCCACACTATGCCAAGGAAAACTTCCCAGATAGCAAATAACAATATAGAGAGCATCTATGGTTGGCCAGTGGCCACTGGGATAAAACACATATGCCTCACCATGGCCTGGTTCCAGTTTCAATATTTTTCTGATAAGTTGTGTGAGCAGCTGTGTTGGTTCATGTGATCAAACCCAAGAAGTGGGCATTGGTGGTTGCCATGGCTAATGCCTGCCACTATTACCTCTCTAGGTCTCCTCTTGTCCTCCTCTCTTTAGATGTTTGCTCCAGCCCTTGTTAGCAATTTGATACTGTTCTTTCTTGGCTTTATACCTACTTGGGCATTCTTTTCTGTTCCTCCTTTTACCTGTATATCCAGACACACTTACAGCATCCTTTCCTCTTGGAAAGTTCACCTGAATCCCCTGTTCTGTTTGGCACCCAGGGCTCATTGAGTGTCTCTGCTCCTATCTCACTTGGAGCAGAGCCAATGATGTTGCCTGCTTTGTTTTTGTTTTTTTCTGCTCCGTATCTGCCTTTTTCCCTAGTACAAATTCCCAGAAGCAGAATCACTGCTTAAATGGAATATGCATATATGCATTTTACACTCAGAAGCTTACTATTATCTTCCCTTCAAGAGATGGGGTAGCAAGTTCCATTCCCACAAAAAAAAAAAAAAAAAAAAGAAAAGGACAAAGAGCCTTATTTTCCTCCACCTTGTAATGTGTGGGCAGTATCACTCTTTTTGGTTGCCAATCAGATAGGTGAATATGATATATTATTGATTTTTAGTTTGAGTTTCTTTGATTTTTTTTTAACAGTTTACTATTTCTCCCTTTCCTCTTGTGAATTGACTCTTTATCTTTTGCTCATTTTCTAGTGGGGGCTTCTGTTTTCTCTCTTTCTTTCTTTCTTTCTTTCTTTCTTTCTTTCTTTCTTTCATCCTTCCTTCCTCTCTCTCTCTCTCTCTCTCTCTCTTTCTTTCTTTCCAAGATACTCTTCTCTACTGGCCCTCAGAAAGGCCTATTGCAAATTCTTTCTCCTGTGGTGTTCACTGCTTTTCACTGGTCCATCTTTCCATTTCTGTGACTTCTACACTATTTTAGTTAACACAGAAAGACAGGGCATTTTGTTGCATTGAACCTTATGCCCTGTAATTTTTCTATACCTATGCCCTTGTCATATGGAGTGAGGAGAGGATTCACAACTCTCTGAGGTCTCATGAGATGCTCAGGGACCAATCAGGAGGTGTTTGTGACTTGAGTAGACTGGAGTATCCCCTATGTTGAGATGTTCTGAAAAACATAAACAAAACCAATCCCTCAATATGGGGATTGGCATAAAATCTGATAATACTTCAGAGCTCCTGGTTCTTGGTGCTGGCCTGTACCTTTGAGAGTATCTACGTGTACTTGGATTAGTTTGGAATTATAAAGGGTCTAGAGATTATCCATGAATTTCTAAAGACTGGCCAAGGATAGAGATGAAGGCAAAGCAGAAAATGAATGATAAAAAGACAAGAAAATCTTATCTTTGTTGTCACATGATTGGCGTCATGGCCCCTGGAGAGGGAAAGTTTTCACATTTATAGAACTTTGATACCTAAGCTGTTTCAGTCTTTCAAATGAGAATGTGCGGAATGAGAGATTGCAAACAGAAATGCAAGTGAGGAGAACACTGTGTGAGCTATTCATGTTCAGAGTGAGCTGCTGTTTATTCGGACTATAACATTCTTCTAATAGTTTTTGGGGCAGGAGGAGAAGGATTTTACCCCAGGACCTTATATGGGTTCCATTCCTCTTCTTTCTGGAAGAGAGGCCACTTGAGTTCACCCTGGCCTCATTCAGCCATTCACGTTTCTACCCACCGAGGCTGTCTAGTTATCTTAACTCAAGCCAGCTTCTTGAAATACCATCTGCTGGGCCAGATGAGGGAAAAGCAGCAAATGAGGTTTGGATTAAGGAAGCCCTGCTCCACAACTGATCTGTGTGGCGAGGGTGGTGTATGGTTTCACAGGTCAAATTCCAGCCAGGGAAGACATGGGCTAAATCTTCCGAGGCCTGCATGTTCTCAGTGATCAATAGATTTCCTTTGAGTAGGTTATTCCCTTGGGGCACAGCCATCTTTCTGTTATTGAACATTTTTGTGGTAACCAAATTTAACCTATAAATAGAATTCACATGACCGTGTTCTTTTGGGAACTAGGAACAAATCAACCCTAAACTGGCCTTCATAGGTGATGTCTCATATTCTCCTTCATGGGCAAGGACACATTTTTGAGTATGTGTGGGGGGTGGGCAATCAGAAACTATGCACTACATGGAATTTCCCTAAAATGCTGTGACAGTGTCAGGATGTCTCCAGGCAGCTGATTTCTGCTCTGAGTTTACAAAAATGAATCCCAGATTTTTCTCGTAGAGATGTAAACAGAATTACTTGCATGTAGAGGCACAGCCAGGGCAAGTCACAATGAGTACTTCATTAGCTCCCAATTGTGTTGTGTTATTTTCTGGGCTTGCATTCTTGAATTCAATCAGTCCTCAGGGAAGGGAAAACATGATTCTCACAGGTTAACTCTTCTTGTGTGGGAGCACAGCCTGCTTAACCGTGGCTAGTCTGAAACAGGCGAGGCTTTCCATAACAGAATGTGGTTGAACCTGCAAGGATTGGATCAGCCATCACTTCTTTTTATTTTAATTTGCTATTTTGACTGGAAGATTGTTCTTATTATGTATCCCAGACAAGGAGGACACTCTCTTAATGGTGAACTACTTTGACATGTTAGCAAAAGTGCTGAGCCCAGGGACACTGGAGCAAACACAGAGTCCCTGTTTTATTGGTGAGTAATGGGAAAGGTGGAGACATAACCCAGAATGAGCAACTGGAAAGCTATGAGAACACGGAGAATGGTCCAGCAACCTAGAGCAGGGAGAGGACTGGGCTGGGAGCAGGCGCTGACACCTTCAGGGGATAGGGATGCTCACACCACACCGACTTTGGGAAGAGAGGAAGTAGAGAGAAGTAGGAATATTAGAAAGATAATCCTAGCAGGGAATAAGTTATTGGGAAAGTCATAGAAATGCAGTAAGAATCCTAAGGTGGGAAGATGGAAAGTGCATGTGGAAAGGGAAGATGTGAAGGAGATTGGACACTGCTAGTGTCTGTCGTAAAGAATCTAACAGCATTACCCTGAGGGCAACGTGTAGCCTCTGAGGTGTGGGTACAGGAAATAGAGGGGAGGGCAAGTGACACATTATTGGATTTGTCCCTTAATGGTAATGTTGTCAAAACATTGTAAAAGAATGGAAGGACTCCGACATTAGTGGCAGCCGTTGGTAAAGTTGTGTTGAACCAAGAAATACAGCAAGCCTTAAGGAGCCAAGAAGCACAGGTAAGGAGATGCCCCTGACTAAACAGATACTTTAGTAGTGAAGCTGCAGAGAAGAGTCTAGAGAGACTTGGGTGTCTGGGTCTCCAAAGGCAGAATGATTGACTAGAATGGAGTTAGAAATGGAGACGAAAGAGGCAGAGCAGTGATGGGTATGAAGACAGATGAAAGGCTTAGTTGAAATTTAAATTTTATGGTCATGTGTTGCAGCACAACATTATCTTCCAGGATAAATATAAATGCTA